>NW_016159816.1:0-31804 GCF_001687245.7 Rhagoletis zephyria | reverse complement strand
GCTTACTATCTGCGCCACCACATTCAGCTCACTTTATTAATTAATATCGTATAATAGTAATAATAATATTAATAATAGTAAAATACTCAACAAATATTTATTTCAGCTTTTTCTATCCCATGCATTTAAAAGCTGTCTACATAACTTAGCTGTAAGAATATAATCAGTTTATTTTTTTTTTAAGCATTTCAAGCGCACAACTATTCGGTATTTTTGGGTGTTTTTAACGTTGTGAGAATTATTGACGGAAGTTGCAGTTAGAAAATGTGTTTTAATAAAGTCAGAATAAGTGAGTATACAATGCAAAGGTAAAATAAAAAAGCCAAATAATAAATCAAAATAGCAAAAGACCAAAAATTTCAATAGAAGAATATAATTTAAGAATCAATAAAAATATAAAAAACGTAGAAAAATGGCATAAAAATTAATTTTTTGAATCGGATTTCGCTCTCAAATGAGCAAATAAAATAAAAATGTAATTGGAACAATCAATTACAAAAAAAAAAAACGGGAAACCATAAAATATTCAAAAAAGTGCACTCCAAAAATATTTGGAAGTTAATACAACGGAAAAAAAAAATTAATTTACCGGTGATAAAAAAATTTATTTTTAAAGAAAAAGTTGATTTACTAAACGGTCGATCATGGGTAGCCGATGGACTGTAGTTCAATGCCATCCGCAATCGACCCATGCGAATATATTTTTAAAAACATCAATCCAAAGGGCATTAACAAAACGTCGAAGCAATGAAAAGTTTGCAATCAAACATACCGACATACCCATACTGAATTCAACCGAAGAACGTAAAAAACACCACCAACTTCAAAGGTAACATCAGAAGGAAGAAACAAAAGCAGCAACTCTGAAGCAAGCAAAAAAATCGCCATTGTATACAAATCGCTCTTTCCGAGTCAGCAGGAAGAAGTTCACGCTAATGCGCCAAAAACGCCGGACAAGTAAATTCTAGCTTAGTGGGTATGTATGCGTATGTATATGCATACACAAAGTCCTACACGAATCCGGTTTTTAATTGCGAACAAGGAATGAACAAATAAAAAAATTGCGCATGAGCCAGAAACTAGTTTTGCGCTGCGCCACCAAAAGAAAATCCAGGTAAAAACATATGTATGTATGTACATATACATAGGTATACGTATAAGCAAATAACTATGCCGCATAAAATGCGTAATGTTAAACAAAGTAAAAGCTAAATGATATTAACAAACAACCATTGGCTTTGTTAGGTATGATGTATGTATGTGCACATAACTAACTATATACACCACCGCCTGCGCTTTGCTTTGTTTTAGTTTTAAAACGGCTCATTGCAACTGCCTGCTTGCTGCTGCCGTGGCTGTTCTTGTTGTTGTTGTTCGCACCTTCAGACATATATCTTTAGTTATCAAATTATAACGCTTGCATGTTTTTTTTTTGTTTTCATTATATTATACATTTATAGATAAGTTTATTTTATTTTATTTTTTCTTCTACACTTCTTTATTACATACATACTTGCATACTTATATACTTTTTAACGCCTGCTTGTTTATGTTGTTTTTTCATTTGCAGTTGTTTATTCTAATGCACTATTATTAGTATTTAATAATAATTGTATTAATAACTAAAACTATAAATATTCTTGTTGCTTGTTTAACTTTAAATGGTAGTTTAGTTTTTTGTTTTTGTTTTCGTTTTGATTTCTATTTTTATAATTTTTTAAATTTCCATTATTATATCAATATTTAAGCATTTATTTATTCTGTTTTTGTATTTTGTTTTTGTTTGTTTAGATATTTTCCTCATACGCGAATACCTTTCCTTTATAATGTCTCATAGCATACAATTTTAGCTTGTTGTTATCTGTTAATCAGTAGATAGTTTTTAAGAATTGTATGATAATAATATTAATAATAAAATGTGGGCTGCAGCCAGTTCAGCTCCGCACTGGCTAAAGTGCTAGCCAGCCATTTACATATGTTTTTATCATATCTAGAGCATTCGTTTTTCTGCGCTTCGCAACGCTTTCACAAAATCCTACATTTTAACTTACGCTTAGTAGTTTTTTTTTCTTCTGTGATACTATTAGTTGCAGTTTTTGCATCATGTATATTTTATTATCATCGACCCCCCTCTCGCTTCCTATATGTATACATATCTCATTACAATCTTTCTTATGCTTATGTTGATTTTTATATATTTATATATAATATATGTATGTATGCGAGTTAATGCTAAATAGAGATAATCCTAAATTTGCGTGCGCGTTTACGTGTTGTTGGTTTCCTAAAAGTCGTTCTTGTTATATTGCCGCCGCTATTGCTGCTGCTGCTGCTGACGCGTTTTTTTTTTTGCTGATGTGACTGTTGTTTGCCTTTATGATTGGTACATTTTTCTTCTTTAGTTTTCGCCTTTGCTCAACTAAACAATATACAATTTCGGGCTGAAATTCATGTATTCCAGATCTTAGCCTAGACATTAACGCAATTGGTTCATTTCAGCTTTATACTTTAATTATACTTGAATTTTTACTTATTTGTCCCTTTTCTTTCTATTTTCGTATATAAGTATATTGATATCATATGTTGCTCATAAAAATAGAAAAAAAAAACATGTATTAACATTTCGAATGACCGAAAATTGTCAGCATGAAAATGATCAACACTACTGACCAACAAGACCAGGAGTTTTCCATCAAATCAACCGCGACTGGCTGGCTTTTTAATAAGCGCACCAAAAAGCGTTAACGAATATTGATTTTCAAATATTTAAGTAATAAATAAAATTACTGTACAACGTTTTGCTTCTTATTTGTAGTTAAAAAAAGTAACTTAATAAGCTAATCTAAAACAAAAATGCGAACCGATTGGCGTTTCAAAGGCATTTCAAGGCTTTTTTTCCAAAATAAAACAGCACAACTAAATGAAAATTAACTGCAAATGAACATGCATTTTTTAAATAGCATTCAAACAATATATTTTTGACGACAGCTTTTAAGCCAACTGAGTGTTGTACTTCTGATAGCGTGCATTTCGGGTTCAAATAGCGCCGATTAAGAAATACTAAGCTGTAGAGCAAAAATGTGCTTTCCTAAATTCCACAACGCTAAAAACATTAAATGCTATAATATACTCAATAAAAATGTGAATTCAAAAATATCCATGCACTCAATATACTCTCCTTGTATGACGCATTTTCTTCGATCTACTAAAACATTTATTGGCTTTTAGCGCTGCTAATTTGGCATTAGCAAATTGTCGGTCTATTATTATTATGTGAATTCCAAAAATTCAAGTACATTATCACATTTTATTCCTCCAAACACGATTGTTCATTTCATATTTTCTCGATATAGTATAGTAAATTTCTCTATGTCTGAATATCTCTTGGTCAAGCATAAGAATATTAGCAAAAACAGCAACAGCTTTCTGAGTATAACTTGTCATCAGCAACATTCGTATTTTCTTTGAAGTTTATCTTGTTTCTTTACAAGTCTTGTTTGCGGCAGTGTTGAAGCTGATGGTGATGTCTGCTCGGCGACGATGTTTTAATTAGTTGACGAATTGTGCTGTTGCTACCGTTGCGCGCATTTCCCACTGCTCTTTCTCTGCCAACCGCTACCGATTGACGTTTTCTTTTAATACGCAACTGTGGCTGTATATCGTTATTACCGTTATAAAATCCCGGTGCCATCCTTGTTGTATTGACTGCTGACGTTTCTGCGGTTTCAGTTTTTTTGTGCGCATACATGTAAATTTGGGTATTCTCCAACACTGTTGTCTCCATACATTCGGCCAACTCGTCGCCTGTTGCCACTCTAAAACTATTACTTTGATTACAATAATTATTATTATAACTGCTGTGGTGATTATGTTGGTGACTATTGTTTTTGTTGCTGCTGTAGTTCAAATGATATTTACGATTTCGGTTTGTGTAATAATTGTTGCTATTGATGTTGTTACTGCTGCTATTGTTGTTGTTATTATTACTATTATTCGCGATCAGCATCAGCAATTAGGAATTTGAGTTACGTTTCGTCTGCAGCTAGGACGAGCTCGACTGGTTCAGATTACCGAACATACCCGCCGAAAAAGAAGTCTGCCCAGCGGAATTCGCCTGTGATGTGGTCGACTGTTGCTGCTGTTGCTGTTGTTGTTGCTGCTGCTGCTGTTGTTGCTGCTGCTGCTGTTGCGTCATCTGCGATTGGCCGCGACCATGCTTAGGCATGGGCGGCTGAATGTATTCATGTCGCGCCAAAGCAAACACATCCATGCGATCCTCTTTACGATATGCCAAGCAGCCACGTATGAAACTCTGAATAAAGAGAAGGAGAAAATTATTCGCATAAATCATTGGCTATGAATGTTTGAATCTTAAAATTTACCTTTGCTTCATTTGAGACAGTTGGTTTGTTGGAGAATTGCACCTCTGTAGCTTTAAGAATTGTGTTCTCTTCAAGTATTGTGGCCTGCGATTGGTTATGGCCGAAAGGTTTTTTGCCATAAAGACATTGGTAGAAAATAACACCGACACTCCAAACATCGACTTTCGATGAGATTTTTGGCGGATTTTTTCCAACAACGAAACATTCGGGCGGTAGGTACCTGGGGGATTGTAAATAATGATAATTGCTACTAAATTTCAAAGGCTTGGTATCATGCTTTAATTTTTAGTTTACTTATACCTATATAATATAGGAATTTGAATTATTGCCATTAAAGGTAAATAATTATGTATATTAATTTTTATATTCAGATCACTTTATGATAAATATTTTTTTTTATTACTTTTTTTATGAGTTCTAATAAATTGTAATCCAAAAATGGATAATCAGTATGAATACACTAATTTTAAGCGAAAACTTTGTTTCCTTCTCCCTGCCGAAATTCTGTAGGTCTACATTAACAATTTTACTTTGTAATGGTTGTGTCTGTTGCCCCACACATACTCACCAATAGGTTCCCGCGCCTTGCGAAGTCAAGTCCATGCCATGATCTGGATTATAGTTCTCATCATCCATCACTTTTGATAGACCAAAATCGGTGATTTTAATTTCTCCACACACATTACCTTCTGTCAAAAGTATGTTGCCTGGCTTCAGGTCATAGTGTATTACTGGTGGTTTAATCTCATTCAGATATTTCAGAGCCGAAACAACCTAAAACGTAAAATGGGTAGAAAATAGATTTAAAAAATACATTTCATATATTTTTAGCCCGCCACATACCTGCATAATAATCGAGCGCGCTTCACGTTCGGGTATAGTTTTATGCTGTTTTAGATAGAAATCTAAATCATGACCGTCGCAATATTCGAGGACTGTGCAAAAAGAATTGGCGTCTATCTCGAACACATCATACAGCTTGACTACACGGGGGTGATCCAATGCCTTATGTATATTGTATTCTCGCAATGCATGCCTATGAACGAAACCATAGTTATATTTGAATATTTCAAAAAACTTTTACACTCACTTAATATAGTTGGCTTTCTTGTCCTCCTTCCAATCCTTATTCAGTTGGTGAACTTTACATGCTACATATCGTTGCTCTTTTAGATCAAATGCTTTGTGTACCTCGGAGAAACCGCCTTTTCCCAGTAACATCAGCAACAAGTATCGATTATTTAAGACTGGATGGTTGTTGAAGCGAGACTAAAAAATAGTTTCAAAAAGTTAATAATTCTATTCGATTCAAATTATTAGAAAAGTTTGCTTTTATTTATGTAACAAGTAAATTGCAGCGTACCTGATCCTCGTTTAAAATGCGCTTCAATTCGCGAATATGTAAGTTGCGCTCGCGCTCCAACTTCTCCATCTCCAGTTGCAAATCCGCGTCTTCTTTCTTGAGCGCGTTCTGTCGCAACTTCAATATTTCATCGTACTCGTAGTACTCTTGCGCTGTGTATGCCCCTGAAACGGGATCGGGTTTAAGGAACGTTGCATCTCCGCTGTTATCGCCGCGGCCAGCACCACTACTGCCGCCGCCGCCTCTGTCGGAGAGACGATCACCAACACCACTGCTACCGCCAACACCGCTGCCTCCACCGTTGTGCAGCAATTGTGTTTGACCGGCCTGCGTAGAGTTCGATCGCGAGAGACCTCGGCCACCACCACCACCAACACCTCCGCCACCACCAGTCGTTGCGATGCCGCTGTCGCTACCGCCCGTCAAACGATCACAACCAGCTACATTAGTCGAATCATTAGAATTTGAATTCTGGTTGTTGTTGCTATTTGTGTTGCGTTTACGTCCTGATTCCGCAGGACGTTTTTTCATCAGCTGCTTTTTTTGACGATCGATTTCTTCGCGTTCAGCCGAAATCTCCTCTTGCCGCCGGCTAAGCTCTTGGAAAGCATAACCATCTGTCCAATTTTCCTGGAATGTGGCGCCGACGCGCTGCGTCACAAACTGCCCTAAACGCAAACGGTTTTGCATGCACTTCTGTCTCGCTTCCTTCTTTTCGATGCTGCTCTTTTCTTTAAGCAATTTCTTCACGACATCGATGCACTTGGCGATCTGCGACTTATGCTGGTCGATCAGCTTCTGATGAGCGATTATCTGGCATTTCTGCTCATCAGACAGTCTTGTCATCTCGTCGAGTTTCGACTTGCTCGATTCGATCTCAGTGTCTCGCTCCTTTATCTCTAGGAACGAGAGGTCCGTTTGCGTGCCCTTTGTTATGGTGCTGGCGGGTATTGGAGGCAGCGGTGGTTGCATGCCGCCCAAAGTGCCCGGGATCATGCCGGCATGCTGCAGTGAGTTTAACTGCACAGCGGCCAGCTGCTGCGAGGTTACGCCACTGGTAAGGGTCTGTTGCGCCGAGGTGGCAACCGATGTTGCGGGAATATGCTGTTGTTGCGCCGGACCCATGGGCGGTGGTGGTGGGCCGCCGACCACGCCACCACCTAAACTACTCATGCTGCCTGCCAACACGCCGACTATTGCCGACTGCGGAGGAACCATTGCATTGGAAGTTTGTGGTTGTGATTGACGTTGCTGTTTTGAAGCATTGTTTACACCCACAGTGGAGTAGTGATGGAATTCTGGGGGCGCTTGCGATGTAGGCGTTTGCACGCCTGCTGGATTCATTTGTTGGGGACTAGGTGGATACATAGCATAAGCGTTCGTAGTGCCGCCACCACCGGCATTACTTGCGCTTTGCACTTGCTGAGCCGATTGTTGCTGTTGCCCGGCACCAGCCGACGATGGACTCTTCGAGCCGCCCGTGTGCGGACGCATTGGGCTGTTTGTGGCACCGCTGGTTGTTACATTGTGCTTATTGAAGTATTCATTGATTTTCTTGTTATCGATGCTACTATGTTGAAGTAGTCGAGCATTTTTGCCGCCAGGCAAGTTGCAGCGATCCGCTGGTGTACCTATATTCAATGATAAATTGGCTTTGTTGAGTGTCTGTGCACTTGTGATCAAAGTGGAGGTTTTAGATGTCTTGCCGGTGCCGACTATTGTCGCATTTCCAGCATTATTACCTCCACTTCCACCACTCCCTGCGCCAACACCAGCGCCTCCACCTCCACCACTGTCTTCAGTGTGTGGAGCTTTCCGCTTACGCTTTCGCTCTGTTGGGGTACGTGGTGGCTTTTCAAGGCGGCCGACCATATTGTTATGCTGGACTTGTTGCTGCTGATTGCTGCNTGTAGTGCCGCCACCACCGGCATTACTTGCGCTTTGCACTTGCTGCTGCTGAGCCGATTGTTGCTGTTGCCCGGCACCAGCCGACGATGGACTCTTCGAGCCGCCCGTGTGCGGACGCATTGGGCTGTTTGTGGCACCGCTGGTTGTTACATTGTGCTTATTGAAGTATTCATTGATTTTCTTGTTATCGATGCTACTATGTTGAAGTAGTCGAGCATTTTTGCCGCCAGGCAAGTTGCAGCGATCCGCTGGTGCACCTATATTCAATGATAAATTGGCTTTGTTGAGTGTCTGTGCACTTGTGATCAAAGTAGAGGTTTTGGATGTCTTGCTGGTGCCGACTATTGTCGCATTTCCAGCGTTATTACCTCCACTTCCACCACTGCCTGCGCTAACACCAGCGCCTCCACCTCCACCACTGTCTTCAGTGTGTGGAGCTTTCCGCTTTCGCTTTCGCTCTGTTGGCGTACGTGGTGGCTTTTCAAGGCGGCCGACCATATTGTTATGCTGGACTTGTTGCTGCTGATTGCTGCTAACGCCTGCGCCACCTCCCATCATACCTGTTACGTCTTGACCTAAACCGCTGTTGCTCATCATAGCCCCCGGGGCACCGTTATTGGACAATAAACCTATTTGACTGGGAATGCCTGCTGCACCTAACATGTCGGCAACATCTTTTTCGCTATGCGATGATCCTGTGCTCATATTCGAATCGTGATTACTGCTATGTCCGCCACTATGCGTGTGTTGCAGGGCAGCTGGTTGCTGCTGCAACGGATTCGCGAGTGCACTATGCGTTTGCTGCAGCAACTGTTGAGGGTGCGACAACTGTGTATGTGGTTGTGTAAGTTGTGTCTGTTGCTGTTGCTGCTGCTGCTGCTGTTGATGATGATGATGATTAGCTAGCGTATGCAATGGCTGAGGTTGCTGTTGCGACTGCGATTGCTGTGGCTGCTGTGCCGTATGATGAGTTATATGCTGCTGTTGCAACTGTTGTAACTGCTGTGTTTGCGTTATTTGTTGAGTTAATATTTGTTGTTGTTGCTGCTGTTGTGGGTTATGAAGTGCTGTGCCGTAATGATGTTGCTGCTGTGTTTGATGATGATGGCTTATCGACGATGTAGTCTGGGGTGCCATCTGCAATTGAGCGCCGGCGGACATCTGTGAATGGCAAATAACAAGGTAAAACATCAGATTTTTTGTAAACTCAAAAAAGACTAAAGCGTATAACCTAATATATATGTACTTATGTATATAATTAATATAGAACTATGTACTCTACATAATAGACATGAACAACATTTTAAGGTTATTGTAATATTTAAACACTCACACTTCGCGAACAATGTTGAGGTCATACCCATTATTGCAGACACCATCACACAATCCAAGGACATTTATTTGAAGAATTGATAACATAAATCCCGCTACAAATGTTTTTTTTTTCTAATGATACTTTCAGATTAACTCATTTAAATGTCTATCACCGGACTATGTTATTCTTCGGACGACCCTGTGGCTATCGATAAAAAAAAACAACACAACTAATCGATTAAAAATAACCGGCCGATAACACAGCAGCTGGCAGAATACGAAACACAACAACAAAGTACGCCAATAGCANCTAATGATACTTTCAGATTAACTCATTTAAATGTCTATCACCGAACTATGTTATTCTTCGTACGACCCTGTGGCTATCGATAAAAAAAAAAAAACTACACAACTAATCGATTAAAAATAACCGGCCGATACCACAGCAGCTGGCAGAATACGAAACACAACAACAAAGTACGCCAATAGCAGATGTAAATATATATGCAGGCAACGACGACGACAGCGAGAAGTTCACACAATAGCGAGTCAGACGAAAAATTACAAACTAGCGAATTAACGAACTACAAACGAACGAACGTACCCAACCAACGAACGAAACATATGTACGAAAATACGAATGTGAAAAATAGTAAAAATGTCAAAGCAGGGCAGAAACAAAAATGGCTACCGTTGGCGAATACTCGTCAACTTGTCAGCTAGCCAGCCATGTAACCAACTGCTTCGCACAACTTTTCCCCCACCAACTAGTTTTTACCAACGAAATACGCAACTACTACGCAAATCTACTTTCAAATACTAATTTTTCATTTATCAAAGTCAACCAACTAATTGTAAAATATAAAAATACGAGCGCACAAATTTGCCACCTTCTTTTGTGTCTGTGTTCTTGTCACCTTTTTTAAATGCCGCATTTCGTCGTTGCTCTCTTNCTAATTTTAAATATAAAAATACGAGCGCACAAATTTGCCACCTTCTTTTGTGCCTGTGTTCTTGTCACCTTTTTTAAATGCCGCATTTCGTCGTTGCTCTCTTTGCGTTACGTTTTAATTTTTCTTTCACAAATTTGTGGATTTTATAATTTTCACCACGCTTTGTTTTTGGCAAATCTTCACGGCAAAAATGGAAATGTTTCCAAAAATAATCACCGTATTAGTGAATTTTATACAATTTTTACTATTACATTTCGATAACACTGAACTATTATTTATTACCGCGACTTTTAATTATTTGCACACCACAAAAACTTCTTTCTCTGACTTTGAGCGAAAAAAAATTCTTTGCTTCTGATTCGGTTTCCTCACGTCTCACTACTCGTCTTCCAAAATTCTCTAAAGTTGCTCCGAAACCGCAGCGAGTCCGTCTGTCACTCGATAGTTTCTCGTTTTTCACTTCGTCATCGTTGTTGCTGTTTCGTCGTCGTCGACGTCGTCGCATTACTCGCTATTGCTTTTTGTTGCTGCTGCTGCAGTGTTTCATCGTTGTCGTCAGCCATTGCCGAAAAATTGAAATATTTTTTTCTCTACATTTCACACACCTCATTACAAATTTTCATCAATTTTCTACTTTGAAAATCTCATCAATATTTACAAGGATCTCAACCAAAACACAATTGTAATAGTCCAATGCACATTCAACTTTTCACACCACTAATTCAACGTTTTATAAAATATATATTTCTATCGCAAATTACTTTAATTTACACCCGACGACGTTTTTCATTCACTCCGCACTCAACTGAACGATCCGATGGTGATAGTGTGTAAAAGAAAGGAAGAAAAATTGTATGCATACCGTGAGCTGTGCTCAGTGTTGCCACTATTCCTATTTTCTTTCCAAATTTGGTCGCTTCTTTTTCATTTGGTAGGTTGGTAGGCAAAGTAAGATAGTTGAATTAAGTTTTTAAATTCTTAATTATAAAAATATATATTTCAAAAATCATTTTGCATATATGTATGTAAATATTTTCCAATTGTACCTTTTAAACATTTGCCAATTCTGCCTTTAAAAATAAGGCATAGGTGTAGGTAGCTTATGTATGTCGAAAGGCTGGCTTTAGTATAATGCGGCATTCGCACCATACGATTGCGAATGACTCACTGGCGCAGAGCCGTTGAAGAACTTTTGACAAATAAACGTGCAATAAATAGTTCCCAATACTAGCAAGTCAATATTCCTATTAACAGGTCTATTCTGCGCTGGTAATAAAAAGTTTGTAACCTGTATATAAAGTTGCGGTCAAATTTTTAAACCCTATTCACATTCTGTGTACTCTTGTAACCGGTAAGGTGGTAACAAATTATTGCCCCGTGAAATATGCAATGCCAGGATTTGCACAATTCTTCGTAGCTGAATTGCTGAATATTTTAACTGCATTACCAACGTACCTAGAATCGCAGTGACAAGAACTGTTAACATTTTTTTGTAATACAATTTTCCGGTTACAAAATCTTCGGTAACGTGCAGAATAGACCTGTAAGTGTCATCAAAAAATTCCTTCTCGTTTAAAGGATAAAGGGAATGCCGAATTATACCAAAGCCAGCTACTCGACATAAGCTACAATTCCATATGAACACAGCATTTAATCTTAAATAAATGAATTGTATGTTTTCGGAATGCTTTTTTATAACTGAAATTTATTTGGTTGGTTGTAAACGATTTTGGCCAGATTTGGGAAGAAAATTGGTACGGAAACAAATTGTTAGTGGCAACGCTGGCTGTGCTCACCAATTTGTCGATATGTGTGAAGGGATGTGGATGCATCTGAGAAACATGCGAGCAGAAAAGTGTTACCATCCCAATCTCGCTTTAAGCGGGCCCAATTTCAGTACATACACACCTTGGGAGACGAGATTAATTCCTGAATTCACACTTTTGTAAAGGTAAATATAACAATTTAGCCATAACTTGCTAGTACGAAGACTCAATAATCATCTACATTTACTTGTTTCGGAATAAAAAGTGCACTTTAAAAGGGTAAAAAATAAGTGAATGAAGCGATATACATATATTTGTTGTGAACACTTACACCACTATCCGCTCTTCGTAGGCTCACGCTAGAACGAGATAAATCTATAAACACCGCGAAATCCAACCCATACACATTCACAATTCAGTGCGATAACACTACCGAACAAACAGAAAACAGCACAGCAGGCAGTAAAGAGCAGGTAAAGAAGTACACATGAAATATTGTGCCAACAGAGAACACAGTCACACAAATACCTTGTCGTATATGCGCGACATGTAACGCCTCTCGCGTTGGCTCGCTCATGCTTTTATGTTCCGCTATTTGCTTTGTTTGCAAATAATTGCAAAAACAATTCATCTCAATCTTGCCAACTACTACACAACACCGGAATCTGAATCTGTGAAATTAGCAAGCAATCGAAATTCTAGTTGATCTTATGTTGTTAAAGTGTCGTTGTAATATTAATTGCTGAGCAAGCTAAGTGGAAAATAGTAAAATTGCAAATTTTCTTCTGAGGTAATGAAAATGTCACTTTATAAAGCTTTCTTAGCCTAGGTATGTAGGTACATTCATATGTACATAAGTATTTTAAACGATATTTGTTTGTACATACACATTCATATGTACATAAGTATTTTAAACGATATTTGTTTGTACATACACATGTAGATACATACATACATATGCTCGATAAGTGGATGGTGTGTCTACACATTTATAAGCCAATTAATTTGATTTGATTGCCTAATTCTTTAGTGGTGAATTTAAGCAATACATACCACCTACTTATTTATGTACACATGCCCCGAGTGTATGTACATTAGGGTTGGTAGAATTTTTATGCTCTCACCTCCTAGGATTGTTCTATACCGAAAAAATATACCCGCTCAGTTTTCCACGCATTTTGTATTAAAAAAAAAAAACACCGTAGAAATGGTATAGAATTCTTGAAAATCAAGATTTTTCGATCGGAAAACTCTGTTTCTCTTCAGGAGATAGTAATACTCAACTATTTCTTTAACCATTTTTTCATAGTAACTATATTTTATAGGTCCGCAAAAACCCTAAGAAAATGCCAGAAAATGGAAAGGGGGTATACATGAAAAATCTTTAGTATTAAAAAATAGTTGAATAAACATTTGGGTATTGTTATTGAAAGTCTCCTGAAGAGAACCAGAGTTTTCCGATCGAAAAATATTGATTCTCAAAATTCTGTACCATTTATGCGAAAAGTTGTTTTCCCCCATATAAATATTTTTTGATTTCAAAATTAAAAATATGTGTGTTTTTTCGATATAGAACAATCCCAGGGGGAAATTTTTGCCGCAGATACACTAACAGTCAAAAGACATTTATTCGCGCACTTCGAAATTCACCGTGAATCTACGGTAATTTTTTGCCGTGGATTTACGGCAAATAGACACTTTCTCAGAAATTACCGTAAATCTGCGGTATAAGTTACCTCTGCGCGTGTGAATTGACACAGCCATGTATTTATGCACATACAGTATCGGCCATATCAATAGCATTCCATTTCAAAGTGATATTGTTTGCCACTTATGTTACACTATTTATTTTTAAGAATTTTTAATTTAAATACAGTTCATTCTTTAAAAAAAAAACCATAAAACCCCATGTTTAAAACTTTGTAGAAAACTACATGAAAATGCAACAAATCTTCACACAAATTTCAAACTTTTTCTCAGAATGGTAAGAATTTTTTTGAGTGCATAGTTGTATATTATAGCCCATTAAACTTTAATCAGATAATGGTCAAACTTCAAGTGGTTAAAACAGACCGTTGATTTTTTTTTTTTTTTTTTCATTCTAGTATAATAAAGTGCAGGTTTCAAGTTGCTAAAAAATCCCGTTGGAGGAGGTTATCAGTTCGTCGAAATATTTTTTTTTTATGTATGATTGTTTTCATTGAACGACTTCAAAAAAGGAGGAGATTATCAGTTCGTCGGAATCTTTTTTTTTTTATGTATGTTACCGCATAACTTTGGACCACGTTAACCGATTTCGATAATTCTTTTTTCATCGGAAAGATCCGATAATTGGATCGTGAAGAAATCAACGATAATCATAAATTTTTATATAAGAATTGAAGTCGGTTTCGTTGTTTGCTTAAAAATTGCTTGTTTTATTTTCTGTCTTTATTTGAAAGTTTGTTTTTCGATTGCCAGATGAATTGCATTCATACAACAAATCATATTTATGTGGCATATTTGGAGGAATTTTAAAATTGAATTGAGAATTTAAAAACATGTGAAAAAATTTTATGGCAGCATGATTCTCGCACAGCTCTTTTTGCACTTAGAAATTTAACTTAGAAATCAAAAATATACAGTTCTCCAAGTTTATAAGCGAAGTGGTTTTTTTGGGTAACTATGTACATACAAGCGCTACTCCTTCGTCAGATATACAATTTTCCAGTCAAGTCAAGTCTAAGTCTTGCATAACTGACCTTTTACTGGTATTCGCATTGCATTGGGTTTGCAAACATTACAGCCTTCACCGTTCTTAAATTATACTTAATTTTCAATTTTGTTTTCATCATATTTAGTTTTGAAAAACTCGATATTTTTGAAGCAAATTCAAAAATATTTTTATTAGTATCAAAAATTGGTATTTGTGAACAAAAAAGTATCGAAAGTATCAAATTGCAAAATTGAAAAAGAAAAGTATCAAAAATGATACAATTGTATCAAAACGGCAAGGCTGAACCCAACGCGAAAATACATCGTCTCAAAATCGGGAAAAATTTCCGCTTCAATTGACTAGGTAAAAAATTAACACCGCTGTTAGGCATACATAAATACATCCATATTTACATAGCATAACAATGTGGTTAAACATATGTTAATACGTAAGTACATAACAACTCAAATAAATACATATAGATATATCCATGTATGTATGTATGTATTATACAAATGTATTGAGTGAGTTGTCACTATTTACCCACCATGCCATGCCAGATGTGCAATGCACACCATCTGTCAATTCCTAAGTTTTGATACCAAACAAAACGGCAACACCGCCGACTTAACAATCAAATCAACAGAAGCATAACAGAGAAGAGCACAGCAACCGGTAACCCCAACAACGAGTGGGCTTCAATTAAATGACGATTCATAGGAAAGTAGTCTACTGACAAATATGAAAATATTGATATTGATGTTAAATCACAACAAAGAAAGTCAAATGTTACCAGACACTCTCAATTCTGCTTTTTAAGATACGCTTAAAAATATATATTAAGGGGGTTCACAAAGTACCATCAAAGTCATATTATGAATTTTCGCAGTATTAAAAATAGTTGGTGGTGGTTTAAGTTCTCTAAACATTTATTTAAGTTTTTAAAGTTTCCGACACTTACGACACCGTTGTGAATCTCTCAATTGTATGTATGTACATACCACGATGTAGAGAACAAAGGGGCGCTTCAGTGGCACCGCTACTTTGGTTTTGACGATTTTGCCAATTCTCAAGTAAAAGTAAATAACGCCTCAACGTCTTTTATTTTTACGTACTTTTATACATTAAAATGCATGAACCAATTAGAACAGATCTGACTGGTTGACAAGCAGTCATTTGCAATAGCATTTGAGAAAAAGTATGTGACGTTCGTAGTTTTGGCGGTGATTTATTTCAGTGTTGCAAAAAAAAAAACGTACACAAATAATAAATTGGTGAGCACAAGCATGCGCTCAAAAATTGCTTTAATTTTTTTTCTTTATGCTTCGTCTTCATATCAATTACAAACGTCAGACAGAAAATTATTTTTTTCTTTTGCTTCATCTTGTCAGATCTTGTGTAGTTAGATCTTGATTAAGATGGAAATAAACACCAACCGTAATGCATGAAACACATTGAAAACGAAATTATTTTAACACGTACTTTTATGTAGATAATTATTTGGGCGGCGACAGAGCTACACCGCGACTGTGGTTTTTGGCCAGTTTAAATCTATTTATATATTTCTAGCGACAGATAAGGTTCTTCTTTTATGCCAAATTCATACAAATTCATGATGTAAACAATTCACAACTGTGGTCCGTGATCTATCGTTTTCAATGCGTTTCACGCATAAGACTTCCCTATACTTTTGGTAGATTTCCGAGTATTTTCCTAGGAAAAATAAATGTTAGAGTGGCAACACTGGTAAAGTCTCCTAAACGTATGGCAACGCGCTTGTCAAATTGCTATCAGATACAACGGCATGTAATTCAGCAGTTTAAAGGCTCCGTTATGCATACTTGGCATTGCTTGAGAGTTGTCACATAAGGAATCTGTTAAATGAGCTTCGCGTGTAAGCGGTTACCCAACGCACAGCATTACATACGTAAAAGTCTGTTGGTTTTTGATTTCTACGTAAAAATGGTATAGCAGTGCATGCAATGCCAAGTATGCATAACAGAGCCTTAACAGTTCATGCCGATGAGTCAAGGTCGAGAGACGTCATGTCACGCAGATTTTCATTTTCATTCCCCACATAAAGTATGTATATATACAGAGAATTTTTGTTCTCTTGTTTACGCTCTCGCATATACATACATTTGTATGTACATACTAAATTCCAATAGGGCATCCAAACATTTATATTTATTTATAGCACTCTCAACTAACTATGCATATGTATATAATATGTAAATGCATACGTTTATACACATTCCCATATTTATTCAAGTCTTTACTATTTAATTGGGAATAATAAATATGGAGAATTGCTAACAGTTCATGCGACTCTGTTATTATTCTGTCTATTTTTTCAGCACTGCTACATTTACGAATATATGAGTTGTTTGTCTGATTATCGGTTTATCTGATTATATTTTTCACTCAATTTACAGAAAAAAATACATTACTTTTTGATGCAATAATTAATGGTGATACATCTACGTTTCGACACTCCCTTAGCTCAAGGTTGTATTTTGGAAGCAAGCGAAGCCACGAAAGTGGAAAAAACGAAGGTCCTTTGGCAAAATGGTACTAAATTTAGTACTGTTTCGTAACAAAAGTGTTAAATTAAAATTTGTGAATTCTGAGATTTTTTAAAATATTTTACGAGAAATTTTATACAAGCATAAGCTAAATTATATATTTTATGGGATACATTTTAAAATAAATATTTATTCTTTTTTTTTTCAGACAACTAATATTACGGGCTTCGGCAAACTTAGCCACGGAGCGATACTCAGTTGAACAACACTTAAAAGTAATCCGAACATGGACTTGGGAAAACATGTAGCTTCAACAGGAGGGTGCCACTTGCTACACAGCGCATAAAACAATAGCCCGATTGCGAACATCTGCGGTCTTATTGAATCATCCTATAGTTACCAAACCTTTTTGATTTTAATCTTTCGCATTATTATTTTTATGAACACAGCTGTATGTAGAATTGTATGTATACATATGCACACATGATGACTACAAATCGAAACGAAAAAGGCAAAAATATTCATACAGCATGAGAAATACGACCCACAACCACAAATCTTGCTTTAACGATTTAATCCAATTTTTCAAATTAACTGTCTGTGGCATTCGCATTGCTCCATATTTCATCGAGCAAATATATACGTATGTACATACTTGCTGCATACATTAGTGCCCACACTAGTACACAATAAGAAAAGTATATACACAAAATCAAAGAGTGGAGCAAAAATTTAAATGTAAACCGGAAAAAACACGAGCACGTGCTTGAAAAAGATTAAACGAAAGAGAGAATCACTACATTTAAAGAGCACGCACATCGTAAAACACCGAGTGCCAGAATTGAAAATGAAACATGAAACACGCCAAGCAGACGTCCAATATGTATGGCGTTCGGCCCACTATTCAAACACACAAAGAAAACAAACACAAATTTGCCTACATACAGAATCAGTAGAAGAAAAAAAAAATAGAACACATTTTAGCAACCCTTTTTCAAACGGGAAGTCAAAAATCGAACTCACTCTCTCTGCGATTGTTTTTCCTGTTGCTGCCACTGTTGTTAACAGTTTACGATTACGTTTAGTTGTCGCCGAAGTTGTATGACCAATTTTTTGTTGAGCTGACACATTTGCACTCAAACAGCGCCGCTTGCCGCGCGACGACGCTATCGGTGACTTTGCACTCGTTATCAAATTCGTATTTGAATATTGACGCTGCAGTTGCTGCTCCTCTGTTGTCGCCGTTAAAACAATTTCGCTAAAAATTGGCTGCACTACAGTGGTGGATGTAGATGTCAAAAATGTAAATCTGCCAGCACCGCTGCTGCTACTGCTGCCGCCACCACCGCCGCCGACGCCAACAGCGAGACCAGCGCCGACGCTGCCAAAGCCCGAAGCAGCAGGCAACATATGCGCACAATTAGACGACATGCACGTTGCAACTTGCAACACAACCAACAATTCACACAAGAGCGCAGCAATTAATTTTACACACACGTTCACGTCGTGTTGATGAAAAAACTCGTTAGGTCGGTTGGCCCCGCAAGGCAAAGAGAAATCAGCTGATCGGTATGAACACAACAAACGAACGACCGGCACGAAACAGCTGCTCGTTTAGTTGGCCGTAACCGCCGCCGCCGCCACCATTATCATCAAATAAACAAAGCACGAATACTAACACGGTGTTTGTATTGTAAACAAACGAGTGCACAATCACTCGGCATGCAGAGTTCAAAAGACACCATGAGATTACTCTTCGTTTTTGTTGTTTCTTTTTATAGCGTGTTTTTTTTTTTTTGCCTTCGTTTTATTGCAGTTTAACAACTGTATGGAATTAAATATTGTATGTATTTTGACAGCACGTACTCGCCTTTTCAACGACGATTCTTTTTTGTTTTTATAAATTATTGACTACACAAAGCGAGCGCCCAACTTGCGTGCGCCTTTGCTTGTGCCGTTGATTTGCTTGGATATACGAAGATGACTGACCAGAGCAAGAAACCAACCGATGTTTATTGTGTGTTTACTATGGAATTTCGTGGTTTGTTTGATTTTCGTTACTCATTCACAGCCGCTAACTACCACTCGCAATTTTTTGTTCACGTTCTATTCCGCGGTTTCGATTTTATTTTATTCCTCAATGGAGCACAAGCGTGAAGTTGGAGGCGATAACGAGATGCTGCCGTTTAAAAATTTCACGTAGTATGAAGTGTGTATGTACATATATATGTATGTATGTTTGTATGCATGCAAATATGTTTGTTGGTTTAAGATTGCGCAGAAGAGCAAAGTAACATAAAAGCGCCGCAATTACAGAAGGCCGAACATATCGTTGCTACTGTTGTTGTGGCTTTGTCTGCCATTACTCGAAGTTGCCGGAATGTTTCACTTTGTTCGTTGCGACTCGCCTATGCTGTTATAATTTTTTCAATGGTGTTCCTTACACCTTTTCTTATTCAGCGTACTAAATTATCACGGTGCTGCACTGTTAATACCGTCACTGCCACTTGCCTGTGTTCTCTCTTCCCACGGCTTGTTGTACCCAACAACAAAATATTTGTGTTTCTTCTCGCAGCTGTTACACACCTCTGTCACTGTTAATTGCCTTGGGGTTATGTTCTTTCCATTTTTTTACACAACATTCACTACACTTATCTCACAGCCATTTGTATTTTACTTTGTACTCAAACCAGTTCGAATTTATGTTTTTGTCTTGCGTTTTCTGTATTATGTACTGGTTTTATATCACTTCATTTCTCTGGTATTTATTACCGTACTGTTTGCGTTTTTCACTTTTCACTTTGTTTTTTCCCCCTCTCTCTTTTGTTATTTGCAAATTTGTCTTTGCTTCCTTCTTACTAATTTTTCAACCGCTGATCAAACGATTACACACGTCACAATGTACGCTCTGCGCGACCAATACTGACAGTTATGAGCGCAGAGAAGATACTCAGATACCATTGCTTTTGCATTGGTTTTCAATTGGTTGCGCGTCGTCGCGACACGTCTCGTGTAGTCTCGTCTCTTCGCAATACGCCCCACTGTCTTGCACTTAGTAACTGCAGTGCAATGCGCTACATATGTATGTATACATATAACCAAATTCACGTACATACATAACTACATCCCCATATACGATGTATGTGTGTATGTATCGAATGTTCGACGGTCTGCCTCGACTATTCAACCGACCGACTGACTGACTATTCGTTGTTGACAAGGCGAGCCAAGGTGAAATTAGCAAAACGTACTCAACTTGTACGTACACACAAGCGGCCGACCGAAGCGAAAATAATCAACTAACCGACTGAACTTAAAATTGTTGTTTTGCTTTGGGTTAGGTTAGAGAACGCGAAGACGCAGTGACATAAACGCTGTATAGTCGACGTTGCCGTTGTTGCTGCAGCTGCTTTTTGCTCGCCTTGGTTCGGACCGACGTACATATGTACATACACAGATAAATATATATACATCCATATGTATATTATATAGAGACGCATGTATATCTGTATGAATGTCCTATGGACGAATTGTTCTTTTCTGTCGATTATGTATGGATGTGTGTATGTGTGCCTGTGTTTATTGAATGGGGTTTTAATTTTGTTGTAGCTAGATGTTGTACGTTGTTTGAGTTGCCATGTTGCGACACCAAAGACTTCCTTCGACACAAAGAGCAAAAGACACGTGCAAAATTTTTCTTACTGCCACGTTGCCAGTGTTGCCGTTGTGCGACTAAAGGGCCAATTTGACTCTTTTTTAAGCGCCAATACCCTTTGACCCGATTTTTTGAAAATTTTGATTTTTTTACGCTTTTCCAAAATTATGTGCGACTTTTGCCCTTTCTCAGAGGTTTTTTTTAGGAAATGTTAACAGAGCCATGCTACTAAAAGATATTTCCTAAAGTAAGANAAAATATTTGTGTTTCTTCTCGCAGCTGTTACACACCTCTGTCACTGTTAATTGCCTTGGGGTTATGTTCTTTCCATTTTTTTACACAACATTCACTACACTTATCTCACAGCCATTTGTATTTTACTTTGTACTCAAACCAGTTCGAATTTATGTTTTTGTCTTGCGTTTTCTGTATTATGTACTTGTTTTATATCACTTCATTTCTCTGGTATTTATTACCGTACTGTTTGCGTTTTTCACTTTTCACTTTGTTTTTTTCCCCCCTCTCTTTTGTTATTTGCAAATTTGTCTTTGCTTCCTTACTAATTTTTCAACCGCTGATCAAACGATTACACACGTCACAATGTACGCTCTGCGCGACCAATACTGACAGTTATGAGCGCAGAGGAGATACTCAGATACCATTGCTTTTGCATTGGTTTTCAATTGGTTGCGCGTCGTCGCGACACGTCTCGTGTAGTCTCGTCTCTTCGCAATACGTCCCACTGTCTTGCACTTAGTAACTGCAGTGCAATGCGCTACTTATGTATGTATACATATAACCAAATTCACGTACATACATAACTACATCCCCATATACGATGTATGTGTGTATGTATCGAATGTTCGACGGTCTGCCTCGACTATTCAACCGACCGACTGACTGACTATTCGTTGTTGACAAGGCGAGCCAAGGTGAAATTAGCAAAACGTACTCAACTTGTACGTACACACAAGCGGCCGACCGAAGCGAAAATAATCAACTAACCGACTGAACTTAAAATTGTTGTTTTGCTTTGGGTTAGGTTAGAGAACGCGAAGACGCAGTGACATAAACGCTGTATAGTCGACGTTGCCGTTGTTGCTGCAGCTGCTTTTTGCTCGCCTTGGTTCGGACCGACGTACATATGTACATACACAGATAAATATATATACATCCATATGTATATTATATAGAGACGCATGTATATCTGTATGAATGTCCTATGGACGAATTGNCAAATAATATGGTGACCCTTTTTTGTTCAATGACCACTTTTTTGCGACTTTATGAAACTTCTAAACGGCAACACTGCACGTTAGTGTTCAATTTTATAACTTCTTTAAAAATTTACTCACTTTTCCAATGCAAACTTATCTATCCCTCGAATATGTTAATACATACATATACATAAGTAATTCGTTAATTATTAGTTATCGATAACAAGAAAAATTTCGTTGCCGAATATGCAAGTCTCTCGATTATTGGTGAAGAACGAACATACATAGATATGTGCATACACATGTATGTACATACATATGTGCATAGTTTCCTCTTGAATCAAAGGAGATGCAATTTTTTTGGATTTATGTACTGTATTTCATAATCGAATATTTTTGCCACAAAAAATATATTCTTTGAATTGTACTAGTAATAGAATGCGGAAGTAGAAAAAACTTGCAATTCGTTTTAAATAGAGCTTTGCAGATTTCACCCAAGAAAAAACTCAAATTAAAAATGTTGTATATATGTATGAATGTATGTACATACATACATATATATTTAGTACAATGTACAACTAAAGCAATTGGCTAGAGGAGAATGTTCGTCGCCAAATTCATTCGCTTCTTTAATAAAAAAATTATACATACATGCATACATGTATCAAATCGGATGAAAATTACGATTGTTTTCGCCACTGTGTTATGGCTTATTTGGCAAATCTGCTTAGAATTTCACGTAAGATGCCACACCTTCACAGTTTGACCCACCCTAATGTACATATAAATATTTGGACAATTCACAAGGTGTCGTATTTGTCGTGTTTGTCGTGAAGTCATGATATTTCATGACAGTTGTAAAAATGTTGTTATTGTTTTGTGAAGAAAAATAACACATGACGATACAACTCTGCAACCTATGTTTATTCGGTGTTATGTGAGGTTAAGTGCTGAGATATAATAAATAATCGTAACAGGTGTTCACAACCGTCGTGTTTTAACACAACTTTTGTTAGGAAAATATAACTTCACAACACCTTGTGAATTGCCCAATTATGTGTTATGATAAGAACTGTAAACCAAAAACGAGTCATTTTTATTTGGCAAACTTAATACGTGTACATATGTACGTTTGTGCACGGCTTTCGCAGTGTTTTCTAGTTTGAGAAGAATATCATCTACTAAGGTTATAAATCACCAATTTACAAAAAAAAAAACGCAATTAGTAGCAGGGCCTCCAGTCATTCGTATGTATGTACGTAGATAATTTTGTCAAAAACCTGGAGCTAAACGTGGTAAACGAATATTTGATGGATATTCGTTAATTGAGCGAGAAACATACGATTAATACATACTACATACATATATCGGTTACACTTTGGAATTAACATTCGTGCAGGTACTAAAAATGTACCCTTTCACCGCTTTTGAACTAAATACCTAGGTATATACATAAATATGCATGAATTGCAAAATTCTCGCGCTCTCTTAGTGCCTACCACCCACCATTTAGTGTTGCCGTTTTGGTAATTTTTTAGGTAATTTATTTCCCTTACTTTATCGCTTTTTCGATTCATTGTTAAAAATATGTTAAGTAGAGTCCATCATCCCGTCACATAACAAGTAGGTTAATATAGGCCGGTCGTTTAGGTTCCACATTAGCAACGTCATCAATAAAAACTAAATCCGGACATTTGCCTAAATTGTTGATAATTGAATTGATTTGATATAATTGGTTAAATACATCCCGCGAAGAATTTGGCACTAGAATCCCATCTATTAAGTTCCAGGAAACACACGCTAGCTTGAAATTCCTCAACACAATAACAGAAAATAAAGAGAGTAATAATGAAGAATGTTAGAAGTAAACCGAAGGATTAGAGTATATAAATTACAAAAAGAAAAACGCTATTCGAGAGAGATAGCATATTTTAACATAGAGGAATTCGACATCATCGGAGTTAGTGAACTCAACTTTCTCCAAGGGAAAATCAGTCTGAACAGCTATTAAAACCACACAACCTTTGTAATCCAAGCAATCATTTCTAAATATTAATACTTTAGTATTACAAAGTTGACGTCAAAAGACTTTAAGTAAAACTTTGTTAGTTTTGATCTTTACAAATATTGAAGAAGAAATAAGTATTTTGTCCTAAAGAGGGAATTCGAAGAACTTTTTCATTCCGAGAACGAGGTTTTGACTAAATCTCTCGAATTAAAGCACCATTAGGCCAGAATTAACCATCAACAATGTTTTGATAATGGTCGGTTCTTTCTTACCTAGAGTAAAATTTTCTCAAATTTGGATGACGGAGTTTAAGCTGTGAACGCAGAAACTACAATTAGCTTTTTGGGAAAAGGAGAAGGTCTACTCAGAGATGTAAGTTCAGCTGTAGATTTTGCAGCAGGAGCATACCACCAAAAATATAATACCTCCATTGCCAGAGTTATTACTGTTCCGGACGAATTTTTCAGCGGAAATTTATTTTAAATATAAAATTAGCAAATAATTTGATGTTTAATTGATTGATTGATAAATTTTAATTAACTGTCCTGACTTTTTTCGCTTTCTGTAAGACCTACGCATCACTTTTGCACTTCATTACATGAAAACAAAAAGTGGCAAATCCCTCAGTCGCGATTACTCACTACGCACAGTTTAGTGTAATAAGTGCGTTTGAGCTGAATGAAGTTATCAGCACGGGCTGACCAATTCTTCTGAGAGGACGACTTATGTATACGTATTTAAGTGTTGCATTGTTATCACGTAAGTCGGATATGCAAATGTGACATTAGGGGTACATTTTTATTGTTTAACAAGACCCGTAAGAAACTTCTTAGTAAAGAATTTTTTTTTCTGTAGCGTAATCGGTCCTATTAGGACTCCTAACTCACTCGTTTGCTTTCCAAAAAGAAATTTCGCCACCACCGTATCTGGCCTTGTCAGGAAAAACATGGATGTTTTGCAGGCGTCAGTCTTGCACCCGCGGTTCTCATGAGCATTATTCATCGCTTTAACTGACTCTATATTTGGCTTTGGTTTAATTGGACGCCATTTGCCAGTTTTTGCGAGCGGTTTCAAATGCCTTCAGAGCATCTTGGCATGTTATGCCTACTCTTAAATATGCTAGTGAATAAAAAAGATAAGCGTATTTCGGTCGTAAAAATATGCAGGTGGCAACACTGGCTACGAAATTCCATACATACATATATTCTACACTTTCTTCGACAAGACGTTATTGCCACACCCCGACTTCCCGTATAACATGAACGAACACGTGCACCCACATGCGTTCACATACGAGCGAGATTTGGTTCTACGCTCTCGCGTGAATACCAAAATTATTTCAGGAGATTAGGAGAACATTTATACATCCGCACATTCGTATAAATGGTATAATAAGATGCCCCTGGCTGGTGTTGCCACTGTTGGTCTTTTCCGACCAAATTTAGTCGCTTCTTTTACATTTGTTAGGTTGGTAGGCAAAGTAAGATTTTGGTCGGATAGTTGAATTAAGTTTTTAAAATCTTAATTATAAAAATATATATTTCAAACATCATTTTGCAAATAAGTATTTGCCATTGTACCTTTCAAACATTTGCCAATCCTGCCTTTAAAAATAAGAAACCTAATTGGTTTGGCCACTGAGGAAGCCAATGTTATGGCTGGAGACTTGGGCGGTCTGAAAACATTATTGACTTCAGAAACCGATTTATTTTATATAAAGTACACATGCCACTCTCTTCACCTTTGCTCAAGCTACTGACACTGTGTCGCAAAATATTTAGTTTCTTTTCCCATAGTCCAAAAGGAATACATGAACTGAAGGAATTTTAGGACTAGTGTTCGGTAAAACCCCATAAAATCTTGGGCATATCTCAAACACGATGGCTTTCACTAGAAAGCGTTGTGATAAGGATAGTTGAGCAATGGGATAGTTTGAAACTTTATTTTATTTCCTGCTTTTACGAAGTAAACGGTAAGCGATCTGCAAAGGAATGTGTTGCAAAACCAAATGCTATTTTTATTTCTAGCGTATATTTTGCCCATAATTGACAATCTTAACAAAGAGTTTCAAGCTGAAAGCAATGCTTTTTTATAATTGAAATTTATTTGGTAGGTTTTGAACGATTTTGGTCGTATTTGGGAAGAAAATTGGTAGGGGAAAAAAATTGTTAGTGGCAACACTGACTACCACCACCTGACACTGCCGATAACAACGATGACGATGAAGTTGTTTGATTGTGTGGTTCTTGTTTCACTGGTTCGTTCGTTCGGTAGTTGGCATTGCTGGCAACGACTTGTTTGGCTGTTAACAGGAGCACAGCGCTAAGTAACGAGTAGCTGCCGCGACTAGATATTTAGTGGTTAACGAATTGTATTAGTTGGCACGGTATTATGGTTGGTACAAAATAAATTTGTTGATACTGGCTGGGTGTGATAAACACTACACAAAGTGTGCGCGGGCGGGGGGTGTCAGTAATTGAACGAAATGAATTGCAAACTGAAGCAAAGACCAAAGTCGAAAAGTATATTAATACATATGTATGTATATATACATATATGTACGATACGAATATGAAAGTCAGCAAAAACTAAGGAAAAATAAAAGCACACACGAAAAAATAACAAATTAAAATGTAGCAAACTCGTCACCACTGACTACTTAATCGTACTACATTTTATAAATATGATTAAAGGGTGCTCATAAAATTTAAAGCTAGAGATTGGTGAAATTTTTTATTCATTATATACGGTACCTACATTTTACATACATATGTAATAGTGTATTCAATTGCGTCTTCGTGCGACCATTTTATTTAAGTAAGATAAGTAAGTAGGAAGCGAAGTATTTAAAAAATTAAATGAAATAAGAAACGTGAAAATCTTTGTTGAATACGAATGCACGACGATTTGAGAAGGTAACAATCTGGTTGGTTGTTGTTTAGGTGCCTACGTGAAGTGAAAAGAGCATGACGACTCTGGAATCCGAATGCTGGGCTGAGCTGAGTCAGAGCGTCAGCGGTGCAACAGCCAAACAGGCCAGCCAGCCACCCAATCGAGCAGCCAGCCATCCAGTTATCCAGCCAGGCGTTAAGCACCCTAGGCCACCTTATACGAGGAGCCTATAAAGTAGGAGAGCAATTGAGCGAGAATGCGTTGAGATGAGTAACCCTTGAAAACTTTTAGTGGATGCACGCAACAACATGACATGCAACAAAATCGATAAAGAGGTAGCTATGCAGTTGCATACAAACATACAAGTATACATATCGATGGACGTGTATGGTTGCACAAAAATATATCACGCATGTATGTATGTACATCACTGTGCGAAATAAAAGCAGTGGCGAGCGTAGTAACAAACTTATTTTGCAACCGAGTCATATGCAGAATCGGGTGATGTAGATCTTTGGCTGCAATTATTTGTGATATTTTAATGTTTATTTTATTTTAAGGCAATTCGTACTACAGGCTTTGGCAAACTTACGTTATCATGGAGCGATAAACAGTTGAACAACGCGTAAAATACTTACGTAGAAAAGGCAAAATTTATTGTAGAAAAGCCATTCCATAAAAAAAGAAGTAAAAAATCGAGCCCGGAAGGCATATAATTGCCTGTGCGGCAAACTTACAGAACACTTCGCACACACTACGGTGCGCATAATCGTCCCTCTAACCGGGGTGAGCTTACACTTTGCGTACCGAAGAAGCCACTGTAGAGCTAATAGTGAACGAGGACACAAATTTATCGATGCGATGATCCAGCCAATAGTTTCGCGACTTTTTGTTTTCCATGCATTTATCAATCGTATATGTGATTTGACTTTGTTAGACTATTTTTTGTGAGGTACGTCAAGGCAATGGTCTATGCTACGACTGATCTGCTGCCGGTGGCTATGTTGGAGAAAGTGATGCAAAATTGGAACGACAGGACAGTCGTCATAAAACGCAGTCGCGGTGACCACATGCCCGAAATTGTGTGCAAACACTAAATGGCAAATAATTTAAGTACTAATAATGCCAAAAATGTTGGCCATTTCATTAATTTTTCTGCGTTTTGTTTGAAATAAAATTTGAATACCAAGAAGGCCAATATTTATAATTTTACCGGCTGGGGTGCTTGCAAAAATACGAATTTTTAATTAAACAAATTTTTTCCGTGATTTTTTGTTAATAAAAAAACTCGTAGCCCATTAAATTTTAGCATAATCAAAAATTTGCCAAAAATCAACGGTAAGTCCTAGCTACTTCAAACTTGCACATGCAATACTAAAAAATTACAGGAAAAATTTAATTTTTGCTGAAAATTAAGATAAGTGCCTGAAATTTTGCCACAACTATTTTTTCGTGTCCTACAAGGAAATTTTCATATGGAACATAAGAAAAGCAATGTACATATTCAATTGAAGCGGGGTGTATTTGTAGTAATGCTGAGCTGTTTTTGCTGGTGCAACATTTGAGGAAAATAGTGTAGAATCTATCATCATATTTTCACATATAATTTTTTGCTTTTCATAAAAACTATTTTTATTGATATACAGACATGCACATACATACATGGGTACCTACTTCGTGCATCTTCAGTTTGTTCGTAGGCGCATGACTCTGTAACATAGTAAGTATGTATGACTCACGAAAAGAAATCGTTGCTTCGCCAAAGCGAATTATAGAATTTGTACTTTTTTATGGCTCCCACCAAAATATTGTGTCTCAATTCTTACATGCATATGTAAGTACATACATACATCTATCTAGTACATATGTATAGAGACATGCATATGTACATAAAAATTTAATAACCTAAAACTTCGAAGTGTGAACAAATGTGTGCATATGCAATCTCATATTTGGAAAAAAGTGTTCGCTGGTGGAAATTCGTCGAGAGTTCGTTTCTGGGGAAAGTGACCTCAATAAGTTAATAAATTACTGCACTTTCTAAGCAGACAAGCAAGCAGGCGGAAAGTTAACTAAATTTTATTTCAATAGCAAAAACAATTGTTTTTTGATTCAACTTCTTCTCTATGTGCATTTCATTTGGAAGCTGGCCACGTAAGCTACATAGCTGGCGAATTTGACGCATTGTCTCACTGAAAACTAAAAAAATTAGCTTAAGTTTTGTTCGTTAAACGGGTATGTATGCATGTGCATATCTACATAAATATATATATATGTATATGTAGTATATGCAACTGATTTGGCTTACTTTATGCTTTGCTCATTTTCTCATTGTTTTTCTTGTAATGGCTGCTGCTGCTGTTGTTGTTGTTGCATGATTTTCTTACACGGCAAAGGTGAATAAACTCACCATGGCTACACAAGGAACGCAGCCCAGCGCGGCACAAGTCGCCAGTTGCCACAGTCTCCACAAAGTCAAACAGCGAACAATAAACGAGCGATCCACAAACTTCCACAAAATGCGACTGCGCTCTGTTGCTGTTGCTTTGGCTGCGGTTGCCAACATTGCGATTTAACGGCTACAACTTTTAAACAAAAAAAAGGCGTCCATAGAAGCAGAAGAACGGCAAAATATAAATTAAAAGAAATAAAAAGAAAAAATTCACTAACTAAAACAGTATTAAGGCGAGAAGAAAAAATACATATGTATACATGTGTGTACATTAGGCTGCATCCTCTCCATTGATACACAAAAAGAAATCGATAATGTTTTTTCATCAGAATTATAAAATTTAATATATTTAAAGACTTGCGCAATAATATATCGGAAGAATATTATGGTTTGCGTGAGCTGGACCGATTTGAAATGCTCCCAAAGGTGATTTTTTAATAATTAAAATTAGTGTTTAAAAGTATATTCTTCGAAAAATCGCGAGAAATGATAGTAGAGATTAAGCATAAAAGGTCTGCATAAATAAACATTTTTAAAACTAAATGTTATTTATAAAAAAAAAACTGGATTTGTGATGGTTTTTTTCAAAATGGTCTAGCTCTTAAATTAAATCCTAAAATAATTCCGAAATATTTTAGCGGAAGTCTTAAAATATAATAAATTTAATAAGTCCAGTGGAAAGCCCCCCCCAACTATTTCCTGGTGAGGTACCTTAATGTACATACATACATACATATATACAATAATAATAGTGTAAGAAAAGCAGCACATCAACAAATCGAAATCAGTATCAACTTATGAAAAACACTCGCCAAATGCTAGCAGCTAAGAGCGATCAGCCAAATGAGTATGGTACTCGTCGTATGTATGGCTTTATTAAATGTGGCAATTGAAGAAACTGAAAGAAAAAACTACATATACATATGTATATATGTATATATATATATATGTCTAAGCATGTGTCTAACGCCTCGACTTGCTCAAAGTGAGCAACCAACAAACAGGCAGACAGATAGCTTGCCAGCAAACTAAATTAAACAGTGAAGCAGGCATTTAGCTAACGATAGTGCCGGCGACCGAGTCACAGTGGTCAATAAATGGAATTTAATGTTCATAATCACTGGAGCCTTCATTTCTCAACCAATTTGATTATTTTATTAATAAAAGCTTATAAAATTTGCAAGAGACTAGTTTAGCCCGATTTTTTATTTGCTTGTATTAAATTTTTTAATGCAAAGGGCAGAAAAACTGGAAATTTTCCTGTTCCAGTTAATAAAACTTACATTATAAAAACTAGTCTAAAACAATTAAAGGACTCTCCAAAACGAAAAAAAATTAAAAAAAAAAACAATTTGGAATTTTATAAAAAAAAAATCACCAAAAGTATTGTTTTTCTTGTTTTTGGTTTTTGAAAAGATTTTGGGTATACATCATCAAATTTTTAGTGCAAATTGCAAGTGGCTAAGAGTTCGCGTTGATTTTTAATAATACAACAAATGCTTCTATTTCGCATTTAGCATGCAGATGTGCTCGAAATCTAAACGAAAAAACTATTATATAAATATTAAAATTTAATATTCTGTAAAACTGCATACTCAACATTTTTATAAAAACCAAAAACAAAAAAAAAAACTTTATTTTTCTTATTTTTTTTTCATTTGGGAGAACCCTACCATTATTTTCAACCAGTTTTTGTTATGTAAAATTTATTAACTGGAACAGGAAAATCGATCTTCTTCAAAATTGCCACTTTTTCTGACCTTTGCACTAAAAATTTAATATAAACAAATAAAAAACCAAAAATTAGGCTCAACTAGTCCCGTGAAAATTTTATAAACTTTTATTTAAAAAAAAAATTAATAAAATTGGTTGAGAAATGAAGGCTCTAGTGAATTGTGAACATTAAATTCTATTTCTTGACCACTGTGCGAGTCAACTAAGCATTTCAGCTTTAAAAAACTACCGATTCGACATCAAGCCATAATTTTATAGCATATGTTTGAAGCGTGACATCAGGGTTGCCACTTTGGTAAATTATTACCAAAATTGGCAGAAAAAATTTGGGTTGGTAAAAAAGTAAGTACTGTTTAATTTGGGTAGATTTTTGTTAAAAGTATTTCGTTTGAAAAACAAATAAAACATTTCGTGCTCCCTTTATTTTTTGCTGTTATGTATTTTTATGTTATAAATTTCTTTCCAATAGTGTAGTCTTCTTTATTACATTAATTTTCGAACGCTTTAATGGGCATTTTATCAAAAAAAGAAAAAAAAATGCGAACATACCGTGCTCTATTCAAAACTCATTTTGCTGGGTCCTGAGAAGCTTTTGATTGCCTAAATATTTTTAATGATTCTTTAAATAAAAATAAAAAATGGGCAGGTGTATAAAATTACACACTATGATTTTTTGCAAAAAAAAAAAAATCAAAAAATCAGCGCCAGTTTTTATAAATGGCAAATGTTAAGTAAATAAAAAAAAACGAAAAAAACAGGAGGCAAAAAAATTGTTGGTTATACTATGAAACTTAACACCTAAAAATGTTTAAAAAATTAACGAGTAAAATGTTCGAAATTTTGGCGGTTTGTAGTCACTGTATTTGTCTATAAATCCAGTTGAAGTTTTTACAAATTATAAATTTACGTTGTTGCCTTTAGCGTCATCATTTTTGCTTTT
>NW_016159815.1:0-76262 GCF_001687245.7 Rhagoletis zephyria | reverse complement strand
GAGTGTGTAGATAATTTATTGCAGTTATTTTGAGATTAAAATGTTTTTTTTTTTTTGTTTTAACCATTTTTGATGTCGCTGAATCTAAATACAAATGTAGTTAAAATAAGCGACAAAAAAGTCGTGTTTCAATTAAAATTGTATTTAAGTTTTTATATTTTCTCTAGTCTTATATAATCTGATAATCACTTACAGCGTTGTCTTAGCATTAAAATACTATTCTGTCCAAGCTAAATTACACTTGCTCGAGCCTTAAAAGCTGGCCAAGTTGGGCTTTATTTTTTCCTGTGTCTGCTGGTCATCAGGAAATTGTGGGCTGCCATTTCCGCCACTCAAAATCGACTTCAAAGTCTAGACTAGTAGAGACTTAAAACTATTTAAGTCCAACGTAGATTGTTAATAAATAAATTTATGCAAATTAAATTTGGACTACTTAGGAAAAAGTAAATTGCCATCAAAATTGAATTGACTTATTTGGCGCACTATTTTAACTGTAGTGCTCTAAAAGCACAAAAATTGCTCAGAAATCTACATTATTACTTGACTCCACAAAAATACTTATTAATTTACCCATTTTAAACAGCTACGAATATCAAAACGCAATAACCGTTTCAGAACCGTTTCAACCGATTTGAACCGTTTCACTTCTACCAGTAATTTTGAGCCGTCAAATGTAAAATAATCAAGTTTTATCGAAACCCACTGGCTTCCCATGAAAATTTTCCGTAACCATTTCAAAACCGGTTCGGCCGGTTATAACCAATTCATGATATACTTAAAACCTAGAAAATTTACATATTCTTAGCTTCAAGCTATAAATTGTTACTTATTTTGTTATTTAATCTACTGTCCTTAAAAAAAAAAATATTAAAAAAGATCTCGTGCCCTACAGCCTTTCGCTTTAACTCCGCTGCTAAAAACTCATAACTCAAAAAGAAACAATCCAACGTTGAGGTAGATGTCAAAGTGTCATACAGGGCGATATTTTCAAGTTCACCCCAACAAAGGCAATAACCTCGCCAAAAAAAAAAAATTCGNACAACAAGTAGAGCGAGAACAGTGAAAAATGAAGCGAAAGAAGTGCCTGAAAAATTCATAAATTCGCAAGCATTGTGCATTCTAAAAACCTCAAAACTTGTTCCAGCAGAACGTAGCAAGTGCGTACTTTGGCCACCACATGTGGCTCATCGGCAATTAAGGATAATGTGTTTGCTATGCAAATTACTCGTATTTTGCGATTCGAAAATATTCTACTCACTGCGCTTGTTGGAGCTTGCAAGCTGAATCATTGAATGGCGGGTAAAAATTGGGAAAAAATGCTAAAAACAGAAAAATAAAATAATGAAAATGAAAGGGCAGCAGTAAGTAGTGAAGGGTTTTTTCGACGTTTTTTTTTTTACTTAACGCAAACAGGTGCAACCTGCTACGGTTTGTCGTATGGACCGCTGTGTTCACTCTGGCAGCTAAGTGAGCTAAGGAACGTAAGCCTACTGAATTTTTATTTTACTAATTGCGCTGGCTACAAGCAAATTAAGCAGCCACTTGACGAGCTAGTTAATTGACTCGTTAAGATAAATTAGACTTTTCGTTTTTAATTTTACAACGCAATAAATTGCCTATGGAAATATATATCTAGTAAAGTTTTTAGCGTTTTTTTAAATGGATTTGAATTCTCGGACTCGTTTATCATTATTTGTGCATTTTTCGAGCTAAAGACACAAAAACCGTTTCATAACCGATTCAACCGGTTCGAACCGATTCGAACTAATTCCTTCTAATTTTGCGCATGATGCACGCGAAACTAAAATTTTGCTTCAAAACGAAAAAATATATTGATTTTCAAGGGTTCCTCTGGGATTTCTACGCCATTTTTGAATCCAGTGCAATTTATTTATTTAGTGTTTAACTATTCGTGCAATTCTAAGCTTAAAACGGTAGTATCCTGTTATCCGGTTCAAACCGTTTCGAACAGATTGTTTGTAATTTGACAAGCAGAGGAAATTTTAGCTGCACAGCTGTCTTTTTTTTCAAATGTCATAATTTTCTAAACGATATTAGCATACAAATTTTATTGATATATAGAAAAAATATTTGCTAGTTAAAGACCCTGTTTTTCCAATAAACACCTCTGCTTCATTTGCGTAATACTCGTGTCATTTTAGTAAGTCGCAGTTGCAACGTTTGCCCAAAAAAAAAACACTCAAAATAACTCCAAACCGCAAAGTTTCAAAACCAGTGCCTGTCAAACAGGCTGCCTGCCTACCGTCAAAGCAACGACCCACCTTCAGCAGTATGTCAGTGTGCTAAGCAGCTAATCAGCACAAAAACAAAATTGCGTAAAATTTGTATCAAAAGGTGAATAAAATTAAATATTTATTAATGCAAAAACAAGGAATTCAAAAAAAAAAATACGAAATGCGCTGACGCATGCGCCACATTTTGCAACAATGTATGTACACAATCACTTACATATGTACATCCATGCATGCACCCCAAACGCCGAGCACATTTGCTTAAGTGGCAAATTACAACTTTCGAGGCAATGACCAAAGGCGTCGCCGGCGATCGTCACCACCACTCAACGACAGACGCTTGGCGACAAAATGAGTATTTGCACAACAACTGTTAAGTGAGTTTGAAAAAATATGAAAAAAAAACAACAAGCTGGGTGCGAAGTGCAAGTAGGCTTATAAAAACAACGGCAGGAAGGAAGGCCGGCCCACATTAAAACAGCCGTTTTCTACGAATCGCCTAGCCGCGTTGCCGCTTTAATTACTGCTGCTTTAATGTATAACATTTTGTTTTCTTGCATAACACTCCTCAACTTCTATCTAACTATAACAGCTCATTGCATATTTTCCTATCAATTAGCGTCATATAAAAATCCAGATTAGCTTCAAGTTTGTTGTTGGTATCCGCGGTAACGAGCCTAAATACCCCCCTTCGATCAACATCCAATGAGCCGTGCTGGGCAGCGCTTAGCACCGTGCTACATTAAATTGCTACTTTTATAATTGATATGCTTATAATTGCTTTTCTATTTTAAATAAAATTTTAATAGCACAACTGTTTTAATTCTTTCCTGCCTTACTCATTTGCTTTTAATTGCTGGCTATTTGTGTTTAATTCCTAATGCAAAAAAAAAAGCTGTTTTGCTCAACGAAATTAAGCGAAAAAATACTTGTTAAAGTTTTGTGTGTGTGTGTGTGTGTGATTTGTGATAATTTTTGTAATTTCGAGAAAAATACAAAAAAATAATAATTTCCTGAAAAACAGGACTTCGGAATTTGGTATATCCACCACTGACTTGAATAATTTGTGCAATTATAAATGCTGTTAAAAGTACAAATTTAATTTGATTTTTTTTTTATACTTGAAATATTTGTATAAAATATGCAAATTTTTTAATTAACATATTAATTTTATATATGTACATCGTTTGCGTTTTTACGTATAAAATTTAAGTAGAATGTAATTTTTTTTTCAGGCATCTTCTTTGAACGAGTCACCTTAGCTGCTCGAAAACTGATCACGCAATGCTAAAAACTGTCTTATCAACATACCTATCTCACTATCTGTTAANCAAATTTCTCGATTTCATGTTTGTACTTGTAAAAACTGCCAAACCCATTTTATAACCGTCTCGAAAGATTTTTAAAATTAAAAGAAAAAACCGTGAGTAAAAAATAACTCCATTCAATGCTTGTATTCGTCCAAGCTGCATTAACTGATTTTTAAAGTTTTCGCAAAATTTGGAAAATTTTCAAAACTTCATGATTAAATTTTCATACTTGTAAAAACTTAAAACCCTTGTGCATTGCCTCTTCGAATTTTTTAAAAGTAAAAAAAACACATATTTATGCATTGAGTAAAATTCTCGATTTCATGTTTATGCATGTCAAAACTTGAAAAAACCGGTTCGTTACTGTTTTGGAAAAATTTTTAAAATAATAATATTAAATGTTAGTTTTTCAACCCTTATGAAAAATTTTGAAATTTTGAAAAAAATTTTGAAATTTTTCAAAAAATTTAAACATTAAATGAAGCTACATACATATGAACCTCAGTTTAATCTGTACACTTGTCAAAACTTAAGAGCCGGTTCATAACCGTTTTGAAGTTCTTTGAAAATTATAGACAAATATTGCTCGAAAATATTAAAAAGATTAAATGTTGATTTTTATGCAAGCTATCTCGAGTTGAATAAGCGTTAAAAAAATTTTATTTTCAAATCGGTCCAGCTCATGTAAATCTAAATATTTTTCCGAAATATTTTGGTGGAAGTGTTAAAATATAATTGATTTTATAATTCCAATGGAAAAAAAATGCCGATTATTATTATTTTTTTTTTGTATGGTGAGTGATGCAGTCTAATGTATATATGCATATATTTATTAAACACAAATCCTCTTACAAAATGCAAACATCTAACGCAAATTTTTTGGTTGTTTTTTTAATTAGTGTTTATGGCTATCGTCAGAGCATTATCATTAAAAACAAAACAAATGCCGAAAGCACAACGCAATATTTTCCGCTGCTTATTGAACGAAACTATTTAAATTTGTTTTTATTTACTATACATCTGTATTTCTTAGCATAAACAAATGTATTTCAAGTGCTTAACGACAGACAGCTAATGAACTACATACGAGTATATTTTCATAACAGAGAGGAAATATGATGCGCGCAGTAATGCCAGGCAAAATATGACGACATTTAAATATAAAATTTCAGCATTTCAAAAACAATACGTAATAGTGCACGCATAAGTATGCACTCTATTATTATTATTTTAGTAAGAAGAGGCCAAACATATCAGCATAGACTCTCAAAGCGAGTAACATAAATTTGAAACACTTACACGCACTTGGCGCGCTCACTCAATCTCACTCAGCTCACTGCAGCTTTCATTCATAAGAATACACTCAGCAATACACGCAACAACTAAAGGCAAGTGGCAACTGCTGGCAACTGATAAGCGGGATGCTCAATAGTAATTAGCGAAATCTATGCACTTGCGTGTTTACAAATGTTGTAGNAAAAAAAAAAACGCAAAAAAAAAATATGTTTAATAAATATGTTGCGCTTTATCAGTCACGACTGGGACGTGCGTCTAAATCCATTCCTCGTAATCTCATTAAAAGACATATGACTAGCGGCACTCAACCTAGTACTCATACTATGCGCTGATAACCTATTGGCCAGGAACTGTGCGCATACATATGTGCGGGAAAATCACCAAGTACTTGCTGTTGTGACTAAAACTGGCTTAAACTGACTGGTGATTGAAATTAAAGACACCATGCGCCACTATTTATTGTATTAAATAAAAAAATAAAAATAAAAAATAAAAAAATTTTTATTATTTTCGGATGCGCGGCAAAAAATTTTTTTTTTTTAATAATAAAATATTTCTGCGCTCTCCGTTTTAGAAAAAGCGTTAAACTTTTTATGGCTCGTTCGGTTATGTGATGTGGCGACGACATTTAAATGTTAATTGAAATCATTTTGTTGTACGATTTAATTAGTAAGGAAATAAATTTGTTTTGTGCTGCTAGAAAGAGACAGGAAATTTATTCTTTTTTTTTTAAATGAGCGCGAAAAAATCAAATTTGGAGTCCACTAGCAAGCTGTGCAAATTAAAAATCTTTTTCTAAAATTTCCAATTTTCTTGACTCCAAGCTTTACTATTTTTCATGTTTTTAGCTAAATTCCATAGCTATCTATTACATTTTAAGAAATTTAAAGCTCATTTGCTTGAGTAAAGCTGTAAATTTTTAGCTATTTTTTATATCCGTTTCATTACCGATTCCACCGCTCCGCAATAAAAATGTTCAAAATCGCTTAAAACCGCTATTATTAATCTAATAGCGCTATAAAATTTTCAAAAACCGTTTCACAACCGATTCGTCTTTAACAAAAAAAAAGCTCAAAATCGCCTAAACCGCTATTCAGCATTCAAGTGAATTTCTTAAAAAAATATAAAAAAATCACTTCATAACCGTTTAAACCGATTCGATTTTTTTAATAAAAATGCTTTAAATCGCTTATATTTCTATTTGGTGCTGATGTGCTGCGGAAGGTTTTTTCAAGTAAGCTTTTTCTTCATATATATAATAATNAAAAAAAAAATAATGAAAATACTTTCTTTCACTGTTGTCAAAAGCTTCGAAAAAATTAATACAATGGGCCTTATGAACAACAACTAAGCTATTGCTTTTTCTTAAAATGTCAGACCTTTTACTTAAATTTAATTCAACAAATCGAAAATTTTGCAAATTCCCGAGCGTCTATTTTCTGCTCTTTCTAGCTGGTTTTCTGTCTTAATTTTTATATTTTTTTTGAATCCCAAAGCTTGTTATGACCCAATTAAGCTTAATATAGAGCAAAACGTCAAAACCATTTCATAACCGATTCAACCAGTTTGAACCGTTTCGAACCGGTTCATGGAAATTTCACTTCCGAAGCAGGAACAAATTTTTTTTCACACAAAAATCGTATTTTTGCTAAATATTTCCCATTTCGAGTTTTCGAATAGAAGTTCTTAATATGCTAATAAGTTTTTTTTCCCATTTCAAACTCTGGATACTCTGATATTCAGTGCTAAATCATATAATTCGGAAGTAGGTTTTGAGCCACAAAATAGTTTATTAAACATTTTAATGCAGCTACATATTTGAATAAATTTAAGTAAATGGTTCTAATCCTCCATATTTTCACAGTAACTTTTTAGTATCAAAATTTTTTATTGTTTATTTATAAAAAGAAACTATCCGATCTTGATTGTATATACCCATGTACATATTTAGGTATCTGGAACTTTGAGCGCCTTAAACCTAAAAAAAACAGTTTTTGCGAAAATAAGAAGTGGTACTTAGAAACCCGCATTCCAAATAAAATTTCTTCGCCTCAAACACAAATACAATTTTTAAGTAAATTGATAGAGGATTAGCATTAAAAATCGACTGTTTTCATACAAAAATAAAAACCTTATCCACCATATGAATGCATGCGTGTATGTATGTACATAAATATGTGAGTTACAAAAAAAAAACAGAGTGTGAAAGAGTCAAGTCCAGCGTAAAAGCCAGCTCAAAGTGCGGCAAGGTATCCTCAGTTTCAAAACCAATACGCCTTATGTGAGAGTGTGTACATAGGAGCGTACACACATACATATGTATGTAGATATGTGTCAGGCGAAGGTGCGCTGGCTGGGTTACAGCGGCAGGTAAAATAAAGCAGACAGCCACCTTTTAGCGCGCACATGTGTTTCAATAACGCGCCGCAAAGGTAAGCGTGCAGCAGGCAGCGGCAAAAAGCAGCACTTGTTTCACAATTTGTTTGCTTTCATGTCACATAAATACACACATATTTATCTGTCTGTCTGCACATGTGTGTAATTTCCAAGGTAAGAGTTTTTCCCCCTATTAGCCAAAGGTCGCCACTGGGTTTTCCTATCTATGCTCGTAGCTGATTGTGTGAAAATATTTTGGATTTACTTAGTGTAGTCACACAGACAGCTGCGTGGCAAAAAGAGAAATTTCGTTTGAAAACGCGCAACTCAAATGCGTTTCAAAATGCTTTGATTTGTATGCCTTTATTTTCCTTTCACGTTGTCATTATTTTGAGAATTTCATCTGTTAGGTGTTTGGGGTTGTTGCTTAACACTAAATACATCGAGCGTAAGTACGTTTTTATTCATTGGAAATTCTTGCATCGCCGCGGCACACATTGTGTAATTATTATTATTTTTTTTTTATGGACTTTCTTAGCGTTTTTTCTTTTCTTTTGTATTAAAATTTTGATTGGTGTGACACAAGCAGTTACTTTCACATTACGTATGTATGTATATGCGTTGAATTCTTTGAAACTGAAAATCAGTTTACGCTCCCCCTCGTCGTAGAATTTGTTTAGCCTTCCAACGGGTATGCCAACGTGACTTTATCCCCTACAGGTGTTTTTACGCAACACCACATTTTAGAATTTCTTCAAACAATACAACATTTCACTCCAAAGAAATTTAGGCTGAGAAGATTATTTATACTCAAAAAAAAAAAACAGATTTTTTTCTTCATCTTCCAGAAATACCAACATTTTTAATATTTATTACACTTGTTGTTGCGTTTTTTGCCGCATTGCTGGTAGCGTGATTGTGTGTCGCCTTGATAAGCCAACACAAACATTTTGTTTGATTTTACGATGCAGCCGTGCAGTGATCCTTAACGCTTTTCAAAATATTAGTCAATTCGCTTCTTTGCTGCCCTCCAAAGTAATCAAAGAAATGCACTAAAAACCAGTTTTAATCTTTTTATGTATTTCACTTTTTTCAAACATTTATTTTTTATATTTTTTTGTTCCAAAATTGTTTCGGAAATCAGCGCACTCATAAATTATGGCCACGACTAAACGTGACCCCTTTTAGCGATCTCTATCGCCAACTGTTGCGCGCATGAGCCGTCCGTGCTATTGAAGAAAAAGTCGCAGATACATGCATCCATACATACATACATACATACATATGCATGTGCATTCAGTCCTTGCACTACGAAAACACTTGCATGCCTTTTTGCTGTTGTTGTTTTCAGCGTTTCAGTTTAGCCCTCAAGCAGCGAGCGTAACCTGCTTCTGACTTCGACTTTAGAGCACTTGTGCGCCTAGGCCGTTAATTTTTTTGCTTCTTTAGCAGCATCTGAAAATGTTTGAAGATTTGTACATACATATGTATCTATGTATGTTTGTATATCCTCGTTCATTTTAACGTTGCAGGCTTAACGAATTTGTTTTTATTTTTTAATTATTTTTTTTTTTTGGAATGCATGAAATATGAGCGCAAATGAATTGTTGCAGAGCCGACATATTTACATTACTTTGGAGACAAAAAAAAAAACCAAAAAACCAGTACCGGGATTAAGTTAAGTGCGAAGTGAAAAGTAACAATGATATAAAAAACGTTAAAAAGTTTAAAACTGTGCGACCTTCGCTTTGCTGCAGCTCCCAAAATTCTAACTTGTGAGATAGAAACTAATTTTGAGAAAATTGTGGTAAAAGTTATTATGTACTTACTTTTTTTATTTCTTAATACTTTTTTGTATGTTAATTATTATAATTCCTTCATTAAATTTTTATTAAAAAAATTGGCGAATTTTTTTTTGTTTCAAAATTTAAAGAACTCAATGTAATGGCCCTTTTTTTCAAAAACACCGAAATTTAAAAAAAAAAATAACTTTTTTGTTATTTTAAAAAGTTTTCGGGTTTTTATTTTTTTCCTTCAAGGGCAATTTTGTGTGTTTTTAATTTTCAATCCAACAATTTTTTTTTATAATTTTTTTTTCATATGTTTTTATTGTTTTGAAGATACTATGAGAACTAAAATTGTATTAAAACTTTAGGTTCAGTTAAAATAGAGTTTTTATGGCAATGTTTTTTTGAGCTTGGTCCCACGATTTGTTTGTTGGAAAAGATGGAAAGAAACAACAAAGTCGTAAGCGGTAGAAGTTATAGCTGCTATTTCGGGGTTTTTAATTTTTTGAACTTTTTTACTGGGTTTTGTTTCAATAAAAAAATTAAAATATGTACTTATCTACTTGGTTGCTTTCAATAAATTTTGCTTTAAAAATTGAGGATACTATGAGAAATAAAATACTATAAAAAAATTTTATTAAGCTAAAAATAGATTTTTTAGTTTTTTTTTGGATATTTTTTTCTGCGTTTTCCATTTATCTGAATTAAGATTTTTGACTGAGCTTTTTAAAATTTTGAGAGCTTTTTTTTAATTATTTAAAGATTTTTTGATCCAGTAAATTTTTATATTTTTGTCTTTACAGAAAATTGTTTTAAAATCTGTAGTTAAGCTAAGAAAAAAGATTATTTTGATTGTTATCCTATTATATTATTTTATTACTATTTTGCTTATTGCTTTCCAATTGTAGTTTTAAGATTTTTTTCTATATTTTTACTTTTTTGTTTTAATTTATTTTTATATTTTTCTTTTTATTTTTAAATATCTTTGTTATTCAATTAAAAAAACTTGATTATTAAAATTTATTTTTGAATTTGTCCGGATTTTTAGCATTTATTCCAAAATAAATGCCGAATTTTCAGCAAATTGTTTAAAAGAATTATCAAGGTCAGGTAATTATGATTTCTTTTTGCTTTGATAAAATTAATTAGTTTTGAAATTAAATTTGTTTAACTAATAGAAATGTTTACTTTTTCTAAATTTTTTAGAACATTAGTATTTAAGATTTTTGCCATCTTTTCTAAAAATTATGCACTAATTTTGAAATATAATTTTTTTACACCCAAAAATCGATTGTACAATACAACTTTTTTTTAGAAGATTCCTATTTATAATTTTTGGTATTTTTTTTTTTGTTACAAACTAGTTTTGAAATTAAAAATTTTCCACTTAAGGAAATAGTTTTCTTCTTTAACGCCTTTTTGGAATATTAGCGTCGCTTACTGTTGTTCATAATGAAAAAATGTAATATTCTAATAATTTTTTTTTCTTAAAAATTTTTTTTGTGTGTAATTTTTTTCAAATATAATACAAAATATGTATAAATACACATATATATATAAATATGCATGTATTAATGTAACATTGGTCATTTGCTAATTGAGCTATTGCAAAATTTTCACAAAATCAATCGATTTCAACGGAACACGCATAAATTACAATTGGCGCCAGCGTCATTGACAGCCTTCAATTGTTGCAAAAGCAACCAACGCTCGATGACAAGTAAATATGTACAAGCATACATATAAAAAACACAACAAAAGTATGCCAACAAAAATTAAGCCACAAGAAAAGCATTAAATAAAAGTGAAAAGAAAACACGCAATATTTAAAAGAAAAATATTTTTTGCTACCAGATACTTTGCTTGTAAACATTTTCTAACCGCCTGCGTCAACAAATCCAACGAACAGATCAATCATAAAAATATTTTTTTTTTGCATTATTGGCAAAATCAAAAAAAAAACGGCATACAAATAAAAAAACACCGCACAAAACATGAAGATAATCCAGCAAACAAAACAGACTAACAAAAAAAAAAAACGCCAAGTTGGAATACAGAAATATTTTGTGCGCAGAAACAAAAAAGTAAAAAATAAAGGAGATTATGTGGCCCACGAGTGGTCTATGCCGCATCTCTTCCGCGCAAGTGTGAAAATCTGTACCGTAAATTTTATTTCAACGCAAAATTTTGCACATCTGTTCTGTACAGTAACCGCAATGAAGGTTAAAACTGATTGCCTCAACCAGCGCAGCTTCTTGGTGGTGTAAATTGCAAGAATGAAAGAAAAAAAAAACAAATTAAGTAAAAAAATATACAAGTAAAGAAACAAACAAACAGCTCCATCAACAACTAGCAGGCTAGCAAAGATGCATTTGTCTGCATGGCCAAATAAAAAAGCACTGACGGACTGGCGAACTGAAGAATGGCCTGCCTACACACACATGGCTGATCGACTGCCGTAATATCCAATTCACTGACTGACTGCTTGTTTAAATATTGAACTATCTGTCTACCTTTCTGTCTGTCTGTCTGTCTGTCTGTCTGTCTGTCTGTATGCGTAAATGATTGTCTGTTGGCCTGTGCTGAAACACATATTGGCGATTATGCCGCCAGCCCAGCTGTTACCATGCCGCGCCCCTGCCTGCTTTTGAATTTTCTTTGCAACGCACGCCTGTCATATGATCGTGTTCTTCTGATTTCTTGATCAGCGATCGACAATTGATACAACCAAATACACACACACACACACACACACACCATTCAAAGTGAAGGAATGTGCCAAAATGAAAGGAAAATGCCAACGAATATTTAAATTAAGGTGCGGAACCGCATGCGGCCGGCTGGCTAGCTAGCTGGCTAACCGTCTGGCTGGTGGTTTTTGGCTGCTGATCTCGGCTAAACGGCGTGTATCAAGCAAGAGATTATACAATTTTCATATTGCTACAGATGCAAATGTATGTACTTGTGTACGATCTGCTTATTTATTTATTTATTTATTTTTTTCCTTTGGCATCTGCTTGTGGTTTCCACATAGCCGCATTGCTTGAAGAGCCCCATCTGTGCGCACTCGTTTTTTTTGAGAAATTTTTCAAGCAAATTGTTTCTAATTTTTTTCGTTCGAAAATTCTGATGATCTTATTTTTATGAATTTATTTATTTTTATTTCTCATATCTTATTTTGCTTAATTACGAAAATGTGGCAACTAACTACTTAATATTTATGCGCAAAAATGTACAATAATATACTCAAAATTTCAGCTGAAGTTTCTTATGAGATAATATATATGTATATTTGTTGCTACTTTTTTGCATACATTTGGTATAATTGATTAAAAAAATTTATTACGAAAAATTGGTACATTTTTAAAATGCATTTCAAAATTTTCTGTGCCATCTGCTAGAAATTGTATGATTTAAATATAAACAGTTTTATAATATTTTTTAGAGTATACAGTTATTTTAGTAATTTGAAAATATTTTTTTTTACTCCAATAAATTTAGTTCCTTTATTTTTTTTTTTGAAAAATAACAAAATATTTATGAACAAATTTGTTTTTATAATTTTTTTTATAAAAATTGAATAAAGTTAAAAAATATATATTTTTTTTATATTCTTTTTTTGTATTCTTTACTTTGCTGCTTGTTTTTACATTGTTTTGTTTTATTTATTTTTTGTTAAAAATTTGTTCCCTCATTTTACGCAATCCTAACTAACGCATTTCTGCTAACTCAAGCTCATTGCTTGGCAATTACTACTAAATACATATATTGAATTGAACGCTGTTTTTTTATTTTTATTGTTATTATTTTCCTGTTGCTCCCATTGCCGTTTGCATACATTACATACAGTGCGTAGATTTTAAACACATGTCCGTCATGTTGTCATACGTCAAAGTTACGCTGCGTTGCAAAAAAAAAAAAATTGCTTCACAACTGTTTATAAATGCATGTCCACAGACTTGCACACAGTTACATACACAACCATACACACACATAATTGCATACATCAATAATAATAAAAAAAAAAAGAATTCGCACGCTGCAACATCTCAACTAACTAACCCACAGCGCTGCGCTGCACTTGTAGCCTTCGATTGTCAATTTGTAAGATTGCATTTGTTGATGCCTGCTGATGATGTTTGCTGTTGTTGTTATGTTGTTTTTACGCAGTTTTAGTTGCACATTTTTTACGCATTTTCGCCTTTACGCAATGCGGACTTAACGAATCTTAATTATGTGCGGCGCTTGCAATTAATTTCTTAGCTACAAACATACACACATACATACATATTCATACACATGCTTTCCATCACTACAACGCATTATTCGTCTACTCAATTATTCAGCCGCTTTCAGTCGACACGAATATTCGATTTTCCATTGCGTATTGTTGATTGTGGGTTTTTGCTTGTAGTTAGTTGACTGTTGTCTTATTTGCTACTGTAATATTTATGACTTTTGTGGTGTTTTGTTTTTGTTTCATTTGTGATTATATATAGGTCGTGTTTCCTTTGCGTTTATGTTGCTTTTGTTTTATTTTATCTTTTTTCAATTTGTATACATTTTTCGCATGCATCCACTAATTGATTACAGTTCAATCAGCTAATTGTGTAAAAATACTGGAGAATAATTTAAAAATTTTCACAAACCGACGCACGTGGGCGTCTGTAATATATAGTATAATTCTTATGTACTTAAGCACTTAGAAGGGCTATAGGAGAAAGTTAATGATCATTTTTGGAGAAAGATTTGTTTTGACTTCAATTAAAAAATTACTAGTAATGCTAAGAACAAATGGTGGAGCAATAATATCTTTTTTTCGAATGATAAATAATTCGAAAGTTAGGCTCAATACGTATTTTTTGGAAAATTTAAGTGATAAAGCACGCGCGATTTTGTCGCTGAACAGGTTTTAGGTCGAAAATAAAAATTTGTATAAAAAAATTTTCTAACAAATTTTTATAAATTTTTTTGTTTGGAAAATTTCAATTATGATACACCGCGCGTTTTTGATGCTGGACAAGTTTTTTAGTTTAAAAAAGTTTGTGGGTCGAAAATAAAAATTTTTATAAAAAAATGTATTGAAAAAAATTTATAATTTTTTTTGTACTTTTTGAAGTATAAACAATTTTTGTTTTTGTTTTGTTAAATTTTATTTTAGTTGTTGGGCCGGCGAAAAAATTTCCGTTTGTAAATTTGGAACAGGTTATTTTATGTAAAATTTAAGTGATACAAAATTTTAAATTAAATGATTTTTTTTGCAACGGAAAAAATTTGTTAAAACTTTTTTATGAAGAAATTTTATTTAAGTTTTTGAGCCGGCGAAAATATTTGTGTTCGTAAATTTGGAACAGGTCATTTTAGGTAAAATTTAAGTCATACAAAATTTTAAATTAAAGGATTTTTTTAGTATTAAAACAAATGTTATAGCAAAAAAATTTCTCGTGTCGATTTTTTGTTGCACCTAAATTTTTGGTTTAACAAAAAACGTTTATTTGAGGTAAAATTTAAGTGATACAAAATTTAAATCACAAGTTCTGCATTATTTTTTGAGTTCTAGAACAAATGTTAGCGAAAAAATCTTTCCGCGGCGGACATTTTTGTGAAAAAGATTTTTTTACAGTAAAACTTAAAGCATTCGGGTTAACAAAATTTTTAAATATGCTTAATTTTTACTTACAATGGTTTTTATAAAGTCGTGTTAAATGATGATTTTTTTTAATTTTGGTTGTGGCGCCAAAAAATTTCAGTTTAAAAACGTTTTAACCAGATATAAGTTTTACAGATTTTTTCAGTATTCAATCTCCAATGGTGCAAGCAATTTCATTTTATTGCGAAATTCACGATTAATTTATTATTCGTATTCAGAATTGATTATGGCCTCCATCAGTTTTTTATGTATGTATGTATACATTCGTATGTATATATCTGTGTACATATGTATATGGAGGGTGAGGCCCCTTATTAACTACCGTATGCTGTGCCTTCAATTCATTGACACTTTATACACTCCTTATGCTCTCGATTGCATTACCGAACGCTAGGACTTGCCAACTGACATGAGACTGACATCTCACTTTATTAGCATAGATCAAAAGTACCGGGTTGCATACATTTGAATAAATTATAAATAAATTAATTTTAAATTATATACAAACATATACGGCGGCAAGATATTCTACATAAGACAAATCTTGACAAATTTCAAAGTCATTAGTAAGACAGTTCCTCAAACTTGTTGAATAAACTGACATTTAACTATAATTAAGTTATTGTCGCAAAAGTAGTGCGGCAGATAGTGACTACTGATGAAAGATGGGTAGGAAAGGAAGCTTTTTTCTTTGGTGTGGCTTAAAGCATTTGTAATTGTCGCATCAAGTCTAGGAGAGTCACAGCTATACATATACAAATATATTTATCATTATTTTTTTAAGAGCTAATCTACATAAACTTTTAGCAGTTGCATTAGCAATTTGTCATCTACCGGGTCCAAAATGTTAGAAATCGAGTTAGAAAAGTACTTGTTTTCTTGGTATTAGGCGGAATCGCTTATGAAATATGTAGTTATTGGTATTTTGACACTAATTGTACGTTTCCTGCAAAAAATCACGAATCGGGCGAATCAGTTATGAAACGGTTATTAAAATTTCGAAACCGATTTCGCGTCTTGTTCTCGAACTCACATATGTAGTTAATTTTAAGCGCTTCCAGCGAAAAAATACGAATCGGGCGAATCGGTTATGAAACGGTTGTTGCACTTTTGACACCAATAATTTTGATATATGATTTTGAGCTAGTACAGGACAAGGCTTATACAATAAAACATAAAAATATGAACTGGTTTGAACGAAATCCTACATTGACAACTGCATTAGCTAAAAAGTAAAGTCCTTTTACTGCAAATTTCCAAGTGTTAATCCCGCTAATGTAATTATTTAACTCAACGTCCCCCTTACTCCACTCACTTCAAAGGCATTTCGAACCAATTCCAGACAGCTCAAAATGGTTAATTGGCAACAAGAAACGGCGGTGCGGTCCAAACAATGACAAAAGCATACAAAAGCCAAGAAAATAAATTTCAACAAATCAATGCGAACAAAGAGCAGTGCAGATATCACATCACAGATATCAGTTAACGATATGGATACACTAGGTACAAAATATAAGCAAATATAGACAAAGATTTATTTTAGTTGGCGGTAAACTAGCCGCGGACAGCTTGAAATTTTTAGAACTGAATATGGAAAGGCGAAAAATTGCAATGGAGATACATATAAGAGTTTTTTTTTAAATACTCATGCATGCATACTACATACATATATACACACATAAGTTGCAACAATAATAAAAGCTTGGTATTCCAGCAAATCGAAAAATCTAACAAATTAAAATCCAAAAAAAATATAAATAAAATAGACAGACAGATTTCAAACTGTCTTCAAATCGGCACATTTGATAGATGAGTGCTGCTGCTGGCTGACATGCCGCAAGTACATACATAGCTAGCTCATGGCTCGAGGAGGCCGCAAAGTAAGCATGTGAGACCGCAATTGCGCCGAGGAGGAAGGTTGCATAGCAGCGACAGCAGCCGTCCAACCAGTCAAGGTGCATTACATGAAATGTCCATAATTACCTGCCCCATTGCCATGAGAGGTTTGCTGTGATATGTGAACGCTGCTCGCCAGTTGCATGCAACCCAAGCACGCTGACTGACACGCCAGCAAAATCCCAACTAAGCAAACAATCAACCAGCCGGGCAGTCGGGTCGACTGAGTTTCAAACAAACATTGCCATGTTCCAGAAATAAAATGTTTACGCTAAAGAATGTGTCCATTTGCCAATATGGTGCAGCAAGAAATTCCAAGCGCTGGCCATTCAAAAAAGCAAACAAACAAACAAACAAACAGCAGCAGCTAGAAACAATGGTCGTCGTGCAAAAGTATACCCGTAAAAAAAATTAAAATAAAATAAAAATCTACGCTGAGCAACATTAAAATTGCAACGCATGCCACAAGCCGAGTATAGGACAGTCCATGAAGATTATCAATAGCAATCGACGTGTATACATAGCAGCTCACAGATTGCCATAGATCGCCACTGCGTACGCTTTGCATTGCATTGCATTGCATTGCATTGTGTGTTAAGGGTCGGCAGTTAGCTGCAACTGGGCAATGGTTGCATGTTTAAGTGGCATGCGTCGTCCAGCCAGAGTCAATGCTTGCTGATTGCCGCCCAACCTTTTGCTGCTCACCGCACTCTTGCTGCCGCATGCAATATGCGCACTGGTGGCTAAGTGGCTGGCAGGTCGCCCGCCAGTCAGCAACACGAATCAACGGCTGCAGCTTTAAATTAAGCGCTAAGGCGCCAACCACAAACCAAACAGTCAACCTCCTCATCGTCATCAGCCATTGAAATCACATTCGCATTCTCCTCCGCTTTGTAGTGGTGTGGCTTTTGTTAGTTACGCATATTGCACGCCACTGTTGGCTTGGTGGCTCACGACGGCACGATTGCGCACCCGCACCCCACCCTGTTGCAGTTGCAGTTGCAGTTGATCATTGTACGAGTACTCAGCAATGGGCGATAATAAATGAGCGCGCCATAAATGATCGACACGATTGCGATTGATATGCCCTTACGCACATGCCTCTGGATATATTTGTACTCGAAAAGGTGTGTGTGTGTGTGTGTATGTATGGGGAAAATTCCAGTCAACCAGCATTGTTGCCATAATTGCATTGGTTTGCATTGAACATTTCGAGGTGTGCAAACAAAGAAAAATCGTTTTCCAAGTGTTAAAAATAAATTGTCGGCCATTAAGTTTTAAAATTTTTGCTGCTTTTTGTAAAAATAAATGTTTGCCTATTTTGGAATGCTCAAAAGCAAGTTTATGTACTAAGCGTCGAGCTTTGGAAAATTAGATCTTTTGAGCTTGCTGGCCGACTGCTGTAATTAAAAAAAATTAAAAAACTTTCTAATTTTGAAAACTTATTTTTTTTTTAATTTTGAAAAATTTCATTTTTGAAAGATTTTGGTATTTGAAAAAATATCTATACACTGTCTTTAGAGTATAATTACTCTTCACTTAAAACGATTTTTTTACCTTTGAAAAATTCTGATATTTAAAAAATCTGTATAGTTTGAGTGACCCTATTCCAGCCAAAGTGTTTTAAATTACAGTTCTGTAGAAAATATCTGTACAAATATAAATACACAACAATGGTTATTTCAGACTCTGACTGAAAATTCTGTCTATAGTAAAGTTACTCACTAAATATTTTTGATGTAAAATTTTTATTTTTTTTTAAATTTTCATACTTTATTTTGAAAAAAAATAAAAATAAAATTTTGTCAGAGCAGCAGTAAAACAAAAAAAAATTAATTAAAAAAATATTTTTTTTTTACTTAGAACATAATTTTTTGTTGTGGTTCAAATTTAAAATTGTGTTGTTTTATTTATGGTGAAATAATCATAAATTTTTTATTTGAAATCTTTAAATAATATCAATCCTTTATTAACACTAGATATGAAAAATTATAAAAATTTTAACACACATTTTTGCAACTAAAACTGAAATATTTAAGTTGTATTACGCGTTGTGAAAAATTCTCGAAGAATTCGAAAATTTTTGCTGAACTGTCAAACCTTGTATGAATATTTTTGAGCTTCCCAACTATGAAATTGTACTAAAACAAATATTTTGAAGCTAACACAAAAAATGTTTGAAAATAAATTTAAATATCTGTAAACATTGTTTTCGAAACGCAATTAAAATTGAAAAACATTTTCTAAAATTATTTCAATTTGTTTTCTTGCAACCAACTTAAATCAACTTAAAAGTGGTTTGATTAAATATTTTTTTAATAGAATGTAATATTTTATTTTTTCTTCACATTTATATTTCTACCCAGCATTAAGAAATCTTCAAAGCGTCTATAAAAACCTAACAAACGCTAAAATCCTATTACAATAACAAAACCAATAAGCCACATTACAACCTCACCCAAAACTCTAACAACCAAAATACGAGTATCCATTACTTTAAACAATTCAGTAGCAACCCACTCGTTCACGCAGAGACCTTTAGTGTTTTGTGTAATTTGAAAAATTATTACAAATCTCGCACTGCTGTGCGGCGTTCGTCGAAGATGATGAGCGCGTTGAGTGGCGCTACTTGCGGCTGCTGCACCGCAAAGTACTTAATGGGATTTCCCTTGTGAGGCGCGCGCCCTACTGCCCGCCAGTTGCTTGCACTGCCAACTTTCTTACTTGCTTGCTGCCAGCTGCTGTCGCTAAACGCCAACGCAAAACTCTTAAATTTTCAGCTTCACTCGACTTTCAAGTTGCATGACTGCCGGCTATCAAACGTTTTTGTGGTTGATATGCGTCAGCTAAGTTGCAACTTTGGTTGCTGTTCTTGTTGTTGTTGCTGTCGCTGAATTTAAATTGATGCGCGCATCAGCTGCACGCGCGCGCTGTAAGTACGTACGACACTCGCCAAAAGCAATCAATGACAAAAGTGCAGTAACACTTGGTTTGCCTCAGTCTACTTGTGTCGGCGTGGCGGCGGTTTGCCTTCCTGCCGTGAGTTGGCATTTGCAACAGCAACCCTATAATAAAGCTGACTCGTCAACCAACTCCACCAACCACCACCACCAGCTGTGCAACAAAGTAGCAGTTTATTTGTTTTTTTTTGCATTTGCTTTTATCTATTTCCATATTTTGTTTCTATTGTTATTTTTTATGTGTGTGTGTGTGTGTTTTTTTTAATGTTTTATATTTTTTCTTTAATCTTCAACCGCCCTCTTAACGCCTCTTCGTATTCTTGTCATTTCGCATGAAATAAGCCAGTCAGACAGATAGACAGATAGCTTGCCGTACGGCAGTTGCCATTTTCACCACCACCCGCTTTCGTTCAACCAGCGTCGATGATGCATGAGCATTTCAGTGGCTGTCAGATATTTTCATATTTTTCTATTTTTTTTATAGCTTAGCTTCTGCAGTTAGTCAAGTTGAGTTTGGGCGCGGGTGGGTGGCACACAGTCGGAGTTGTAAAAGTGTTATTTGTCTGGATTTGATATTTTTGAAGTCTCGTTTTTGTCGGTTTTTTTTCTTTTCCTTTTGTTTGTAAGTATCTACTATTTGTCATGGACCATATAATTCTTACGCACCACCAAGCAGCTTAACTTTATTGGCGGGCATGAGTGTATGTGTGTGTGTGGTTGGCTGTGTGTGCAGAAAAGTCACTGCTGAAAAATTTTTCAATAAATGATGTTGTGGCTGGTAACCTTAACCTCAACCTTAACGTTAATTTTAACTTTTTTTAGCTTAATCCTTAGACTTAACATTAGCTTTGACCTTGACTTTAACTACTAAGCCAAAACTAATTAAAATCAATTCTCAATCAAATTCAGAGGAAAAGCTTTTCGAAATTAAAAAAATAATCAACCCCTTGTATCCACTTAGGTAATTAAACTCCAAGTTTCCTAACAATTTGCATATTTTTGGAATTTGTAAATTACTCTAAATTTAAGTTTTTTACATTGTTGTTTTTTCAAATTGTTGTTGCTTTTCCACAATAAATTTTTCATTTAAAAAATGGCCTCGAGCTGATTATAAAATTGTTGAATATAATTGTTAAATGGCCAAAAAATAACAAAAAACAAATAACTTAAGGACGAGCACACCTAAAAGTTAAGCATTCTAAAAATAGAATTATTAGCACAAACCAACAAAACCAACAACCACATGATCAAGTGAATTGCAGCGGAATAGCTGCGCTTGATTGTGTTGGCATAACAAAAATGAAAATAGTGGAAATAAGCAAACGATAATTTACAAGGCGTCTTAGCACGGTGCATAGGCAACTGGCTGAGTCAGTGGGATCGTCGGTTCGAATCCTACTGAAAGAAGTCTGATGAGGAAATGTGGTGATTTCCGAAATAGCTATCACTTCTACCATTTTTTCAAATTGTTGTTGCTTTTCCACAATAAATTTTTCATTTAAAAAATGGCCTCGAGCTCATTATAAAATTGTTGAATATAATTGTTAAATGGCCAAAAAATAACAAAAAACAAATTACATCTAAAATTTCAAAATTAAAAAGAAACTAATCAAACCTTAATTTTATTTTCACGTAGGGAATTGAACTTAAAATTTTCTAACAATTTTAATTTTATTTTTAGAATTTGAAAATTTTTCTAAATTTAAAAATTTTTTACATCTAAGAACATTTGAAAATTGAAAAAAATTGAAAGTGGAAAAATATTTATTTTAAAATTCCGAGTTAAAAAATCGGCAAATCAAAAAAATAAAAGTTTAGCTGCAAGTAAAAATTTTTCAGAATCCCAGAATTATATTAAAAGATGAAACAAAGTTTTCAACATTTTTGTAATTTTGCTCCTAGGATAACCTATATATATACATACATATGCAACTACGAATTTCAAAAAAATTTGCAATTTTTCTAGCCCGAAAAATTTTTAAAACATGAACATTTTTGTTTTTAAATATAAAAACTTTAACGCAAGTACAGTTTAAAAATTTTAACAAATTTAAGTTATAATAAAGGTCCGAAATTATATGCTGTAAATCTAAAAGTGTAGTTAGAAAATCGAAATTTTTAGGAATTCGAGATATCGAGATTTCGAAGGCGAAACAAGCTTAAATTTAATAATTTAAAAGGAACAAAATTTTTTTTAATCCAAAAACGTTCAACATTTAATTTTGTTTTTAGTATAATTACACTACAAATTTGCTCAAACTATGTAATTTTTACAGTATTTGAAAACTTTTTAAAACTGTAGAATTTTTTCAAAATGAAAGTGGTTCAAAATTTAACTTATTTTAAAAATTTATTAAAAACTTAAAACTAGCTGCAATTTGTTTTCTTTCATACTTTTATGCCGCTGTCGTCTTCCACGCTTCACATTCTCATAGCCACCCTTCCCACTTCTAATCACACGCTTCTAACCACTATATTAGAAGCCATTTTTCTGCGGGCGCCCTTTGGCAATCACATTACTCAACCTGACAAAAGTCAACCCTAAAACACTTAGCAATCTTAACTAAGTACAGCATAGCAGCTTAAAACACGCAGCGATCCAACCTCTACTAGCCAGCTTGCTTGTTTGCTTGGCGCTATGTCAATCGTTAGTCATTGCTACCAGGCGACCAATCTTCTGCCATAACAATTGCTCACACGATTCGATTGTCTAACTTTGGCCTTCTCATCGACTGTTCCCCCCTCCCCAAAATAATTTGACTACCAATTCAAGCTCCATGCATACATAAGTAGACGTTTTCGTCTCGCCATAAAATCTGCCAGTTTCAACTGTTGTCAGCTGCTGCAGCTAAAGTTTCTATGGCGAAATGTTTTTTCTAGTTTTTTGTTCGCTTTTTATAACAAATTTTTTTTCTATTTTGGCATTTTTGGCTATATTTTCTATTTCCTTTTTCTATGAAATTGTTCCCTTTACGCTGCTGCTTAGTCTCATTTTTCCCCCTATTTATTCTGAAAGATAGTCACGTTGTGCGTGTCTATTGGTGTGCCTGTCTGTCTGTGTTTTTTTTTTTTTTTTTGATAGTACAATGAGGTCTTCTTTGAGGTCCTCTAGGTCGTTGGCTGGCTGCTTGGCTGTTTGGAGCTGTGTCGTGTCAGCCGTTGGCATGGTTTGTTGTCTGGTTGCTGTTGGCAGCAGCAGCAGCAACAGCAGCAGCAGCAGCGACATCACCGGTGGGTTGCTGCTAGCCGATTACTCATTGTTACTGCCCATTTACCGGGTGTTTGCTGTCAGATGGTTCGGTTTGCCACTGCTTCTAAGTAACAGCAGCTGTTCTTCCTCAGCTTCAGTCATTGCTTTTCTTGTTCTACCTTTTTTTTGCATTGGCTGCTCGCCCTTTTAAGCAATTTGAATTTTCCACAATTTGCTCGGCCTGGCGTGGCTTGGCGTGGCCGTGTCTCCAACCCACCTACACCCCTTCTCAACGCCTTCACAGCTTCTCTACTTGCCTACCCTTCCTTACTGACACCTTTTCACACATTTGCCTTGCTTTATTTTGTGTGTGTGCTGTGTGTTTTTGTGAGCTTTTGCTTTTGTTGCCACCATTTGGCGCCATCTGTTCGATTAAAATCCCAACTTGAAAGTTGAGTGTTTCCCAACGGGCCACCACCAGCCATCACATCCCACTCCGCGACGGCATACTTTAACCGCCAACCGTCATCACCAAGCTGTCTCTGTCTTTACTCGAATCGTTTGCCAGTGGCTTTTATCGTTTTATTTGTTTTTGTTTTTATTTTTTTTCGCAAGCATGTGATTCACGCTTTGGCCATGGCTGTTGTGTGGCGGCGCTTTGCGTTGTCATAGTAGTCATCGTCGCTCTCTTTGCCCACATCTTGTTGCCCGTTTGCCTGGCCCCCTTCACCTCAGCTCGCTTGCCAGCACCACCAACACTTTCTGGGAAAATCAGTCTTGAATTACTAGCAAAAGTTGTTTGAGAGTAGCATGTGGTGGGGTGGTGGTGGTTGCAAGCATACATTTTATATATGTACGTCTATATGTGTGCATCTATTAGCACTTGCATCTGCGCACATCCCTGTAGGGAAACCGCGGACTATTGAATCAAATTTCTAGTTCCGCACTAGGTCTTCATCGCCAAAAACGAACTGGTCCGATAGGAACTAGATCTCCACCAGTCCAAAATCGGCGAAAAGTGGTACTAATTTTTTTCAGTTTTTTTCACTAGAAATCTATATCTAAAGTGACGAATTTAGAAATAGTTCGGAACTATAGAAAAAGGGATGCAGCGGGGGGCTTGTTTACTTTACATAGATATGTGTTCGGCCGCTTTTTCGTTCGAACACGCTTCTATTCTGTGCTTCGCAGATGCTTTTTCATAGCTTGGTAATACAAAACTAAAATTTGTGTTAACATTTCAACATCTTGGGACAGTCTGGAATCTAAGAAATAACAGCGAGCACCTCTGCAAACTCAACTACAGCTAAAGGTATGTAAACGGACATTTCTTACAATCATTCAAACAAATTTAATTTCAAATTGAAACACATTTCTTCCAAAATAACTTAAAATCGCACACACGGAAGAACCAAAATGATTGAAAAATCGTGATGCTTTTTTCTTTCGTATCTCGATTTTAGAACTGGTTCGGAACTCTAGAATTTAGGACTAGTTCGGAACTATCGAAAAAGGGCTGCAGCGGGGGGCAATTGACACTTCCTAGGACATCGCCATGTTAAATTCGCCAGTTGCTTGCATGCAAAAGAGATTTATCGCGAACCAGTACTGGGTCTAAATGTACTAGAAGCGCACCAACCAGTTCAGAACTAGAGATTTTCCCCGCAGGGTATGTTTGTATGTGGGCTTGTGTGCTGCTGCTGCTGGATGAAGATGTGGCATGCTGATAACTTTGTGAATTATCTACGAGCATTGTGACTGTAGCAGATGTGCACTTTTGAAAATCATAAAAAGCTTATCCAACAACAACAAGACGAGCAACAACATTAGCAATATAATTATACAACGAAAAAAGGAATTTATGCTCACTTGGAAGTTAGCAACAAATGTTGCCATGATGAAGATAGAATATCGAATGAGTATTTAATTGAAACATGACGGATAACTGCACATAGATACTTATTTGCCATAAACTCGTACATACATACATACATATGTATGCATGTGTGTGGTCTAGAGATCAAAGCACTTGAAATGCTTAATCAAGGTTTTACTTTGTTTGGGATGTTAGCTCGAACGTGGAAAGAAAGTTGAAATTTTCATAAACTGTAGAGAAACCGAAGCGTGAAACTACTGTTTGTGAACAAAACTAATCCTGAAAATAGAGCATGTGTTTGCTGTTGATTGGCTTGAGCGAAGTTTAATATGTATAAATTAATTATAAGATTTAAATCTGCATTCCTTTTTTAGCCCTTAGTTCTGAGTATTAAACTGTCACTTGGGAGTACTACTTCTTTCCAGGAAATTTTAATGAAAACTTCAATCAATGCTTTAGATTATCTTCTCAACACAAAAAGGGTAGAATCCATTTTTTTTGGGCTAGAAAAAGATGCTCAGAAAGTTTACATGGCGTATCTATTCGAAATACCCCCTTATTTTGGTCAGATGTAGCCTATTTCGTTGGATACGAGTAAGCAAACGACATAGCAGCCATTGCTGCTGCGCGAAAATCGTAAAAGAGGCAAGCAGAAAATAGAAGCAGACCATGATTAGTAGCTATGTACAAGCACGCAGCCTCGACTGCTTTGGGTACTTGAGGAAGTACCTCACCGAAACTAAATATTTTAAAAATGTAATCGGAACAAAAACGAGGAATCTTAACGCAGGTTAATGAGAAATATGGAATGCTGCCTTGAAATTGTATTATTATTTTTATCATTTATTTTTTTTTTATTGAAAAAATATTTGAAATTTCTTTTGTTTGGAACATTTTAATTTTTGAAATTTTATTTATTGTTATGTTATCAATTCTATTTTATTTAATACAGCATTTTATTTGTTTTTTATTTATTTTACTTTTTCCACTCCATTTTGGTTTTTTGTTTGAAATTTTTAAAAATTATTTAGTCAAATTTTAAAACATTTATTTAATATTTAATTATCTCATTATTTTTCGAATTTTATAATATTTTATGTTTTATTTACAATTTTTTAATTGATTTAGTTTCTTTTATTTTTTCGATTAAATTAATTTTTCTTTTTATTTTTTTATGAATATTTTGCCAGTTCAGTAATTTTTTGTCTGAATTAAAAACCAAAAAATGTTAATATTTTTTATGTTATTTCTTAATTTTACATATATTTTATTTTTTGCAATGTTTGTAATATTATTTTATATTAGTGTTTTTTCAATTCATTTAAGTGTTTTTTTTTATGTTATTTATTTGTTATTAATAAATCAATTTAGATTTTTAATTTTTTAGCTTGGTATTTTTCCAGTTCTTATATTTTTTTGTCTGAATTAAAAAACTAAAATTTTAATATTTTTTGTTATCTTATTAATTTTACATGTATATCTTTTTTTGCATGTTTGTTATAGTATTTGTATATTAAATATTTTTAATTTATTTAAATTTTATTTATTTTTTCAACTTTTTGATTATTTAGTACTTTTTGTTGCATTTGGCCAGATTGGTTTTCTTTTTCAATTTACTTTTTTAAAGTTATTACATTTTTGGTATTTCTTTTTTTTACCAATTTTTTTACATACTTTTATTTATTTTAATTAATTCTTATTGTTATGTTATTTTTTTGCAATGTTTGTTATAGTATTTTCTGTATTAAGTTCTTTAATATATTTAAATTTTATTCTACTAATTTTTTAACTTTTTGATTAATTGCTATTATTTTATTACATTTGGCCTGATTTATTTTTTAGTTTTCAATTTCCCGTTTTAAGATTATACGATTTTTGGCATTTCTATTTTTATTTTTTTTTTATTAAATTTCATTTTGTTAACCAAAGTTTTTATTTTACATAGTCTTATTTATTAAAATTAATTCTTATTTTCGCTTCAAATTTTATCTTTCTTGATTTAGACTTTGTTTGATTTTTTTTTTATTAAGTACAGTTTAATATTTTACTTTATGTTATTTTATTTTACTTTATTTTATTTTATTTTATTTTCTTTTATTTTATTTTATTTTATTTCATTTTATTTTAATTGATTTTATGTTATTAGATTAATCAATTTAAATAATTTTTATTTCTAAGTTTAATTTTGGTATTTTTTTTTAACATTGCATAGTATTTTCCCATATTTTGCCTTAAAATTGTTTATACCAGCTCTATCATTAAACATCTTCATTTGAACGCCTGATTTTTGGCCTTTAATTTATTGCTAGTTCATTCATTTAATTGGCGCTGCCAATAGCATACGCACTCGCGTCCAACATCGCCTACACTTGAATACACATACATAAATACTCCTAGATATGTACATATACATATATGTAGATACATACGTAGGTATGTCATACAACACAAATCAGACTGGGGGGCATTTCAATGAGTAATCCTCCCTCCCACTACACATGATTAAGCTAACAAATATCTATGTACTTTTTTTGTAAGTATGTATTTAATAAATTGCAAACGCGAATACAAAGGAAAAACTATTCTGTATACATAAATATAGAATTTATAGGCATTTACTGGCCATAGCATAAAAATGTCGTCACAATTTGTGTGATAAAAATCAAAATAAAAAACCAGTACAAATTCAAACAAAGTACAATACCATCTGCCATAAATCCTTACCGATTCATGCAATGTAGACGCCACAAAAATCAGATATATCAATGGCGAGTAAATGCATGTATATATGTATGTACGTATGATTGAATGTATTGTTTAATATGTTGCCAATTGGAAGTTTACAGCTACTGTTACCAGTTTCATAATAACGGTTATACAAAAAGAAAGCTTGGTAATTTGTAGAGCGCGCTTTTAGAGATATTTCTACAACGGCGCCAATTTTGAAAAACATTTTCTTAATTTACTTCGTTAATATATTTTCTAAATTTAAATCGAATTGAACTGTAAATATGGTTTCTAGAGCTATATCTACTCCAGCGCCACCTACTGGAATTTCTTTTTGGACTATACTCATTTCCCACTGGGTATGTCAATTAATTTGTTTCTGTGCAAAAATTGATGTTATTTGAATTGTATTGGCTTATAGCGGCTGCTGTCACTGCCAATATTGCAATTTATTTCGGTCAGCATTATACGCCCGGCTATTATTGTTGCTGTGTGTATGCCAAGGCATCAAACAATGGAATTATTATTTTGGCGCCAACAATATGCGCGCATAATGACAATCAGTCAGCCAACTAACCAAGCTAACAACCAACAAAAGCGAATCAAACCAATTGCCAGCAACTATAAATTTCATGAATTCTGCAAAAACAGACAAAAATTCCCAAAAAAAAAAAAAAAAAAAAAACCCTGATGGCCAATGAAACCAACCAACCAACCACGCAAATCAATATTGTGCCACAAAAAACAGTGAAGCTTCGAATAAAAACAGTTATTGAATAGCAGAAAAAAGAAATAGAAGAAGTAGAAGAAGTAGCAGATGTAGCAGAAGGCGAAACAGCTTAGACAAATGAGCGTGCCATGCCATCAGCGCCAGCGCCACTTTGACTAGATAGAGTAGCACGCGGCACTTGATTTCCAAACGGTCAGACATGGCGTATGAGTAACGTAAAACCAGTGTATGTTTGTAGGTTGGTTGGCTGTTTATTAGCAATGACAGTTGCGTCGCGCGTAATGAATGCTCGTTTCATCTACCACCCTCCTCCGCTCCGCTACAACACTTAAGTGCAAAAAAAAGTTGTCTCATGCCATTGTTGACTCAACTCGAACTCAACTCGCCTCCACTTTTGGCCTGGCATGCGACGACAGCATGACGTTTTTATTATTGGCGCGTAGCACCAAATGGCTACGATAGAAACAATGGGGCAAAAAAAAAAAAACAAAAAGCAAAATGTAACAAATAGCAATGTTTTGTGGCAAAACTCAATTTGGACAGCAGCTGAAAAAAATACCCTCAAAAGTCGATGCAGAGGCCAGCAGTGAGCAAAAGCAATCACAAACGCCAACAACGAGTAAACGCAGCTGTGACAACAGCTTGTTGGCCAACATGATTTTTCCATCGAGTTTATGTGGTTGCATTTCTTTGGGGTGAGCAAGGGGGGGGAAAACAATTCATTTTTGTAATGACGACGCATAAGCTGTGGCCAGCGGCGGGCCACCCTCCCACCCGCTTCCTCAAATAATTTTGACTGCTGTTGTTGTCGTAGCTACTACTGCTGCTGTTTTATGTTTATTCTTCTTATTGTTTGGCAACTTTTTTTTTTACACCAAACTTTTATTGTGCATACGTTTGTATATATATATATGTATATATATATATGTTTGTTGTACTTGTTGTTTTTGTTTTTTGTTTGTTTGTTGCCGCCAAGCTGTTGACGAGATTTGTTATCGTCGCCCAAATAAATTGTATGACAGTTTTTTGAGTCATATTTCTGGCGCTGCTGTGGCTGCGTGTGTGTGTGTGTGTGTGGCGAAGAAGTGGTGTGGCAAGAGGAGTTGTTCATTTAATCAAACATGGATGTGTGTGTGTGTGTGTGCATCAATGACAACACACAGTCCCAAATAAGCGTAGACGAACAGGCAATTTGGTAGCATACTTTTCGGGGTTGTTGAGTAGCAGCAGCAGCAGCAACAGCAGGACTTAGGGGAGCAAAAAGTAAGGGTGCGCTTCACTGAATAAATATTTGTGATTGTGATGGGGATACGACTGCTGAGCGGTGGGGAATTTACAGCGTGGAATTTATTTTACAACATTAGAAAGAGGTATGATAATAGGAGAGTCAGTGGATTTCAGATTTTCAAAGTGAAAATTATTTAATTTTGATTTTTTTAAATTTCGATGAATTATTTTATTTTTTGCATAAAACCATGTTTTCGTGGTTTTTTGACAATAATAATAAATAGTTATTTTTGAAATAGAAAATATAATCATAAAACCATGAAAAGCCTTAAAAACATTTTTTAAATGCAAATAATAAAAAGGTGCGAAATTTTCGGGATTAAGATCGGGACTAAACATTTTTGAAAATATAATAAGTACACATATGCCATAAAAAAAATATCAACATTTTTCTTAATTCGGGATTTTCGAGATTAAGATCGGGACTGAAAGTTTTTTAAAAAATGTGTATGCACTATAAGAAATACCTTTAATCGGCATTTTTTTTTTTTTAAACCCGGATTTTATGTGTCAAGATTTGGATTGAGCTTTTTAGAATGGTAAAAAATAAAAAGCGTGATAGTTTTTTTCAAAATTTAAAAAAAAAATAGAAATTTTCGGGACTAAGTTTTTTTTTTTTGAAAGTGTTTTAAGTGAAAAATGTTTTAAGAAAAAATCAACACTTTAATTTTCGGGATCTTATCGGGATCAACATTTTTTATAACAATTCATTTGATTTTTTCAGGTTTTTCGAAACCGGCAACGAAAATTACGATTTTTTATAGAAAAAAGTTAATAGGCAAATAGGTTTAAAGGCAAATGCTAACAAAATCTTCACTTTGTCGAACTTTTTTGATGCAGGTGGCAACACAAATTCGTACCACCTTTTTAGTTGATGTACAAATTTTGTTAGTTTAGCTAAATGTTTAGTCCTCAGTTGGAATAATTTTTTTTTGTTTGTGTGTTTATTTTAGTCTCTCAGCTGCACTACTACTTTTACATTGACATTTTTTTTTCTTTTTCCCAACTTATTTGTCCTTTGGTCGACGCAACACAAAAATTTTACTGACATCAGTTGGTTTGCTACTTTTAAGCACCCGATTACAAATAAAAAAAAAATTATAATAATTCGAATTCTCAATGCAGACAGTCTAACTTTTCGCTTCGATTTAATTTTCCATACCACTTGTGCATTTCTACCACCCTCCTCTATAAAAAAAAACACACACACACAAACGCATCCTGCCTCCCCTCTGGCACAGCTGCTGTGCGCATAAATTGATATGCCAGCGATTGTTGCAAACCATTTGTGAGCAAACTTATTTATGTAAATTCAACTACATACAAACTCGCCCATTGTTATTGCAATTGTATTACAACTTTGGCTTAGCCCCTTGTGCCCCTTGTTTCCTCTTTTTTGCAAACAAACAAACAAAAATAATGATAACGAAAAACAATACAAAGCAAACAAAAAGAAAAATTATTTGTCAACATTTTGGATTTATTACGATTGTGTGCTTACAGACCGTTGACGACGACGACGACGATGGCGCTGTGGAGTGACGCAATCGGGTGTGTGGGCATTTTTATTTGCCTGGGTGTGTGTGTGTGTGTGTGTGTGTGGGCCATCAACTCAAAGTGCCACCAACTGCGGCAGCAACCACAGTTCCAACAGCTGTGCAGCGCGGTGATGACCCAGGCAAAAATAGTATTGCCCACAAATGGTTGTTGTTGGAGAACAATGCGCCACCCCCTCTCAACATCACTATACCACACTCGAAAGTTGCAGTTAGCAGCTGCTTTTGCTACTCGTGCTTTGATTTGTTTGCGCATGTAATTGATAGCATTGAAAGTGCGTTTTTTTTTGTTCTTTGCAGTTTGCAGAAAGTATTTGTGGGTTTATTGTAGTCATCTGGCATTTTTGAGTGTGACTCGATGAGTCATAAGGATATTGGTTGAGTAGGCATGTGTACTTTTGTATACATATGTACGTTTGTATGTTACAGGTAGATATATATGAAGGACAAATTGCAAAAGCTTGGCTAGAGTCATTAGCAAAAACAAGAGTTTTGTAAAATAACAAAAAAATATTTTTTTTTTCTGAGGTTATTGATTCTTTCGAAAGTAAAAAAAAAAAATGCTTCGCAAACTTGGGCCATTAGAACTCGGTTCGCATATTTAGCTAAGGTAATTTTTAGTCTCGAGCGATGGCAATGGAAACAAAGACACAGTTAAAAATATTTCAAGAATTTTGGAATTAAGATGGGAATGGAGATAATTTTTATAATGATTTTTTTTTTTAATAAAATTAATTTCTTAAAAAAAAATTCGGAATTTTCGGGATTCAAATCGGGATCGAATAGTTTTTTTTTTGTTTTAACCGAAAAACTCGATATGAATTCATCAAGGGTTTTTTTTTGGATTTTTGGAATTAAAATTGAGATAAAAATTGTTTATGGTTTTTTATTTCTATAAGAAAATCATATGGGCCTTTAGTTATGGATTCCATTATAGAAAACTTTTTTCGGAATTTTCGGTATTTAAACACGATTGAACAGTTTTTTTAAACAAAAATATATAATTCCAGTAAGAAAATTTTGTTTTTCAGAATTTGTGGTACTAAAATCGGGATAACAATTTTTAAAGATTTGTTTTTTTTTTTAATCATACGAATTTCAAAAAAAAATTGGGAATTTCGGGACTGAAATCGGGATGTCATAACTTTTTTAGGCAGCAAATATATCTATAAATTTCTCAAACATAAATTTTCTTTTCGGGATTTTCGAGATTAAAATCAGGTTAATTTTTTTAATAAGTTTTTATTAATAAAATCATGAGCATTTAAAATACGCGTTCCATTAAAAAAGTCAGATTTCTCGAGATTCAAATCGGAAATGAATAGTTTTTTTTTGTCAAAAAATTAAATCGGGTTTAAATCGGCATACAATTTTATTAATGATTTTTTTTTTTTTATAAAATCACATGAATGTGTTAGATTTGCATTTCATTAATAAAAAATCTGGGTTTTCAGGATTCAAATAGCTTTTTTTATTCAAAAAGTATATAAACTACACGAACAAATTTTTTTTTCGGATATAAAATCGGATTTAAATTTTTTGTTCTTTTTTTATAAAATCATACGAATTCTATAAAATACAGCTTTCGAGATTTCTGGTATTCAAATTGGTATGGAATAGTTTTTTGTTTTTTAACTAAAAAATATTTAAATTCCACGAATAAATTTTTTCGGTATTAAAATCGGGATAATTTTTTTTTTTATGAGATTTTCGTTTATAAAAAAAATCGGATTTTCAATATTAAAACCAAAAAATATAAACGTAATGAATATTTCAGACATAACTTCGAAAAATAGCGATTAAGTTTGTGTAGGAATCAGGATGATAGTCTCAATATAATTTTCTTTAATCCTTGATACAAATTTTTTATAGAGATTTCATCTACTCACAACAAAAATTTACGCGTTTTCGCTCTACTTTTCTGTCTATACTTTTTCGTTGTGGTACATTATGATTTAGTTAGTTTAATTATAAAAAAAAAAATATTTTTAACAAAAATTAAAAAGAAAAAAAAAAATTTTTTTGATTTAGCTATTATATATAGTCTCTATCTCGAAATTGTTATCAGTAGCAGAAAAAAATTTTTTTTTCACTCCCTCATTTTATATCTAGTTTTTTTTTCTTTCAATAAACTCTTCTGCTTATTTTATTTAATTTTTTAATTTTTTTTCACCAACCGCCTGTTTTCCATTACTTTGCACAACAACGCAATTACTTGCACGCCAATTGCTTATTATTGCTCCACACCTGTTTTAATTATATTTTAAATGCGCTAATTTCTTCTGCCTACTCGGCTTCACCATCTTTATTTTATTTGCTTTTCAAATTGCAAAGGCATTCGCATATAAAAATTATTATAAATACTACAAACATGTGCGCGCAAAAATTCTTACAAAAAATGTTCAATGTAGTGAACAACAAACGAGCGGCCTCCCACTCGCTACGCCAGGCCGCTTTTCTCCGGCATGCGATGTACGTACGCATCGGTTGCCCACAGCCAGAGCAGTGGCAACGAGGCCCACCACACAGCCACAGTGGCTGCGGCAGTGAGGCTAGTCGAACAGTCAGTCACGAGCAGCAAAAAAGCAGCTAAGCGGCCAACATCTGTTTTCCTTCGCTTCGCTTGCCGTAAAAGCGCACACAACCAACGCACACAAATCTAGTCTAGTCACAGCTCTTTCAATGCTGCTTTCATGCATGTTTTATTCCTTCTATTTTATTTTTTTTTTTTTTTGGGTTCCTACCTCCTCTTGCGCCTATGTAACATTAATTTCTATGTTATTATTGCTGTTTGTTGAATGGCATGTTGAAAATTTGTTAGCCGATACGAATACAAATAATTTCCGATATCATAGCGGGGGTGGCATTTTATTATAGAAAAAAACACACACACGCAGAGCCTGTGTATGTATGTATGTATGTGGCATGTGGTGGCAGCCAGAAGTGGTCGAGTACAAAATTGTTTCATTTGTTAAGTATTTATGTGGAATTTTAATTGTTCAGTGTGGTTCTGGGTTTGCACGCCTGTTTGTATGCCAGTGTTTATACAAATTGGTTAGGAGTGAATGTGTGTGTGTGTGAGTGTTTGTGCACATTCGTATTAATATGCTATTTGAGATTTTATTGTTATTATTTATTGGCATATATCTATGCACGTACATACATATGTGTATTTGTATATAAAAGTATAAAAAAAGTACCTTCAAGAGTAGCAGCATCACGAGAGTATTTAAAAATTCGGTGATCAAATGTAAACAAATATTAAAAATATGCGTTTATTACATCAACATGGGTCACCTCTTTAGTTTGTTCTACGGACAAAAGAAAGACCACCACGATAGTTTCAAAATTCAAAAAAAAAAAAAAAACTTTTCAATCGCGAAAATTCGACAAAATTTTGCCTTTGAGTACGACTCAGCGAGTTTATAAATTTATATGAATAAGTTTCAATAATCAGCCTTAACACCGATTCTCGTAGTTTTACAGGCAAAAAAAAATCAAATTGGGGAATTTTTTTTTACTTTATAATTTTGTGGGAATGTCTTTTCGCATGGAATTCTATAAGCCCGAATATGTTGAATTTATGAGATTTCAAGTGAATTTTTTTTTCAATTTAAATTTTTTTTTTCTATTTAAATATTTTTTTTCAAACACTGGTAGCGACCCTTAATCTAATTTTTAACCAACTTCACAAAAAGGCGAAGGTTATCAGTTCGTCGGAATAATTTTATTTTTTTTATGTATGTTACCGTATAAGTTTGGACCACGCTAACCGACTTCTGTAATTTAAATTATTTTTTAAATGAAAGGTGTTACCTCACAGATGGTCCCATACTAATTTGGTGTAAATCCGATCATTGGATCATGAAGAAATTGACGAAAAATCTTAAATTTGTATGTTTTTTGTTTAAAATTACTTGCCTTGATTTAGAAATTTTCGTCGATGTACGTTGAACACATTAAAGTGATGCCTTTATTTTGTACGTAGATTAAAAAAAAATTTTTTTTTTTCAAATACTGGTAACGACTCCAAAAACTTTTTTTTAGATTTTGAAATTTTCATAGATGACTTTATTTTGCACGAGGAACCGAAAAAAGGTATGCCCCATAAAAAGATTTAGATGTTGATATTTTTAAGGTCCGCCCTAGTGTATGTACATATTTTACATAAGTATGTATATATAGGCGTACATATATACATATATATATATATGTATATATATATATCAATATATGATAAGTGAACCTAAGAACTGAAACTGAACGTTTGGTTTAGATCGGCTACGATAATCCTTAAGATCTCACACATAAATCACTACTTGGCACTTAGAGCTTTAGATAAATGGAATACCTAGACCCAGTTCTTGGCGAAAAAAGGTACTCTTTAGTAAGTACTAAACAATTTTTAAAGCCTTTTGGGGGGCAATTTCCTTCATTGCCGAGTTGCAATACTCCAAAAGCTGTACATGGGCGCAGCAGATGTTCTAGTGTGACTTTGGAGTCACATGCCATGAATTATTCACCATGTGCACGCCAAGTAGTATATTGCATCCCTTTCTGAACTTGATTTGAGCCCCCATCGGTTTTTTACAGTTGTAAATATTTTTCCTCTGACCTCTCAAGTTGTTAATCAAGCAGCCCTTCTGCTCGTTTCGAGTGAGGTGCAAAGAGTGTAAAACAGCTTTCTTAGTTTTTGCAACATCACAATATGTATGTATACAAATATTAAGAGTTGTCGCTGTTAATTGGACCCTTTCATGTGACATAAAGTACATATTTGCGGCTGTTTAATTTGCTTACTAACAACCTAACTTAACAAATTAAAAGAAAAAAAATTTTCCAAATACAAAAATAACTATTAAGTAGGTATATATATATATATATAGCTTGCTAACGTCAAAAGTGTCATAACTCGGAAAAGTAAAACTCGAGAAAAAGGCTTTAAAGTTTTAAATTTACATAGCACTCGCATAGTAAAAATGAATACATATTTTGTTCTAGTGAGTTACTGTTAATTGATACCGCCATGAAATGAATACACAACATTGTAGAAGAGCTTGCGGCAATTTCTGCATACTCAAATCAAAATTTATATTTTTTGACTTATGACACTATTGCACTAAATGTGCGTTTTGTATGCTGTGATGTATGTACTATGTATTTAATTAAATTTATTTACATGAATAACACATTTAATTGCACTTGTTTATTTAATTCAACAAGCGCTTTATTGGCGTACAGCTTGCATTGTCAGAATGCACAAATTTTTCCATTTGGCTTTGCTTTTGTTTTGCTGTTGCTGTTGCTGTTGTTGTTGCTGTTGCTGTTGCTGTTACTGTTGCTGTTGTTTACTTGACATTTGGCATGTAAAAAATGTTTTTTCTTGTTTACGAGTGTAATGTAGTTTGAATACGAATTTCAAGTGAGGCGTTTAATGACCTAAAAAATTACAAAATGAAAAACAAGAAAACCGCTCCAGGCAAAAAAAGCAGTTAGTACAAAACATTATTTTGCAAATCAGGGAACAAATAAACATGTTTTTGAGATAAACAAGTCAGACAAATAACAATTGTTTTTAACAAATGCGTACATACAAAATGGAGCAATTAAAAATTGTGTTTAAAAAAATTTAGTGAGTGTTACAAATTGTTTTTTTCCTTTTTAGATTTTTTTTGCCTACATTTTTTACTTATGTAAGTAACCACATAGACTTATTTTCTTTTTTCACATTTTGTGCCCTTTTGCAACTTTTGCAACATTTTTAGCCCCTCATTCGGTTGCTTGTGTAAGCATTTTTCGATAAAGTTTGATAACCTTTCGATAAAAACGCCACTGTTACAAAAATTATATTTGCACAGCCGTCCAGTTCGATTGAATCGAATTATTCACTGTTGTCTTGCCTTACATATGCCAAGCAATCGAAATTTCGCAAGCATACAAAAAAAAAAAACAAATTTATTTTGCCACTTTGTATTTTAAATTTATTTATTATTTTGTGGTTATGTGTTATGCGGAGGTCAATTGCGTAGACAAAGTAGCCGCCGCCACTGTCGTGTAACCAGGTGAACGTCTGGCACTCACTTGTTAAATAAATACGAAAAACGCAGCACAAAAAAAAACAAACAAAATAAATAAAATAATAATAAAATTAACATAAGAAAAAAATACCGTCTACACATACTACATACATATGCGATTGGCAGCGGCCAAATTTGCATTTCTTATGACGCCAACAAAACAATTCGCACCTTCGCCGCGCTAAATTTTATATTTGTAAAACTGATTGAGCAATTCGCGTTCGAATTTATTACCCGCTCAGCGGTGTTGGGGCTGTGTTGTGCTGCTTACCAGGTATTGATGTTAAAAGTGGGAAACAATTAAATGAAGTGAAATATTTTAAATACATAAAATGAAATTCAGCACAAACGAATAAAGTAAATTAAAATAAAATGCAATGCAATAAAATTAAAAAATAAAAATTAAAAAAAAAATTTAATTAAAATAAATGAAAATGTAAATGAAATACCAAAGCTATTTGGCAAAAATAACTTAACATACATAAGTAAGCATAACATAACATAGCATAACATAACATAGCATAGCATAATTTAACATAGCATAGCAAAGCACAACATGACGTAACCTAACAAAGCATACCATAACTTAATAAATATGACATGACTCGACCAGACCTGAAATGACATGACATAACATAATATAACATGACAACAAAACATAACTAAAAATATAATCAGATTTTAAAAATAAATAAATTTAGCAGACAACATAATTCCCTTCAGCTCTCAAAGTAAGTTTCCAATGATTGCCGATTTGTTCTTTGCAACTAGCAAAGGCGGTTCAACTTCAATAAGAAGTTATCGATAAATGGCTTTTTTTAGATATGTTTTATCCACATGTGCCTCGATGTTGGTGGCAACATGCTAATTAATAGCTGTATTAATATTTTCATCATTATTCCTATCTGATGATCAACAATATAATAATCGATATTTTTGTTCTATCGCTTATTGTTACATAAGTCGGAATTGTTATCGACTTTTTCTTCGACGTCCATCTGATTTTAACGACACAATTATCGATATTTTTGTTTTATCGTTTATGGCTACATCGATATCGATATATTGTTATCGACTTTTTCTTCGATACATATAAGTTTTAACCGCTACAGTAATGGAAATTTGTATTTTATCGACCCTCAAAGCGAAATCTTTATCGACTTTTTCTTCGTTATGTATATCGTAATCACTATGATTATTATTTTCATAATTATCGAATTATATACGTTTTCGTAGTCAGCCATAAATAGTAATTTGCTATCATAATCGGTTATCGATCGTACTCATTTTTATACAAAAACCTACATATTTACCATTATTATCGCCAAATTTATCGACTACGCTCCATAATAACATTTATCGATTTTTTTCTGTTTGTTTTTTAATGAAACTTTTATCAGTACTTTTTCCGTTAAACGTTTTTTTTTACCAAAATTTATCGTCATTGAGTCATGTGCGTTCTGATTATCGATGATAATTGTTCGTTAGCGCTCTCGATATCACTTTTGTGTTCACGATATTTTTTAATTTTTTTTAATTCTCATATTCATCGATATCGTTTTAAAGTTGCGTTTGTCGATGTTTTTTTGCGTTAAAGTTAGCGATATTTTTTCAATATGCACTGATTGATATCGTGCTCATCGTTATAGAATCGTATAGATTATCGTACCTAGCGATAATAATTTGTTATCGCATTCGCATTTGCCTCTATTTGCTTCACTGCATTTGTAAAGTTAAATTTGTCGATATTTTTTGTGTTAGATTTATCGATATTTTTCGATATACTTATCGATATTTCTCCTTATCGAATTTTAACTCATTTTTACTCGCATATTTACGTACATAAGTATTATCGCTGCTTAACTTACAGTATGTATGTATGTCACTGTGAGTTTACAGCTTTTAAATGCTTTTAAGTGCTTTTAACGGTGTAAAATTTTACCATTCAAATTATGCTAAAATTTCAGCTTCTAAAAAAAAAATACACCCTTTACGAAAAGCATTCCGAAAAATCAAGAAATACTGCCCCAACAACTTCAACTGCCACATAGCAAAAACCAAAAAAAAAAAAAACAAATCCCCTACTCAGCTGTAATTTGAGAAGTCAATGTGCCAATTTAATTCGATTTGATAGCAGTGCATTCGAGAAATTTATTAATTTGCAATTCTGACATTGAAGCAATAAACGAAAAGCCGCATAACCGGCAACGAAAAATGTACAATCACAAAAGGTATGTAGTCAGCAATGTAGAAGAAATGTGAAATACATAAATCAGATAGTCGAAAAAACGCCAACAGGTGGTGGTGACAGCCAGGCAGTCAGAACATGCCTGTAAACAGGCACAGGCTAAAGGTGCAGCTACATACATACATGCATACATAACGAGCCCCAACCGAAAAAGGACGTATGTGACATTTTTTTTTTCGAAATTCTCTTTTTCATGCATAAATGTTCCTGGAGCATTTAGATTCATTTCTGCATCAAAAATAAAATTTTGAAAAAAATGTCGCTTACGTCTTTTTGGCAGTTAGCGCTCGATATGTATGTACATACATCCATGCTATGTAGTTATTTATGTATGTAGTGGACCTATAGCCTTTAGCAGCGCTCATAATCCCTTTTGCGATGTTTTACCTGTGGCTGGCTGGTGCGCTTTGTTGTGCGCGTAATTTGATACATATTAATATTTATGTGGCAAAATTGAACCTATATACATACATAGGTACATACCTACATTGATGGCTTTTACCGGCATTTATGCCCCTGCACTTTCTTAAGCGGCACGAAATAGCTGCTGTGCAACATGCAATTAAGCAACAAGTTGTGACGTGTAAGGGGCTGCATTAATACATACATACAAACTGACAGAAATTCTTAATTTTTTTTTTCATTGAATTATTTTGGTTTTATTTCATATTTTATTGCGCCGTAAATCACAGGTTTTTAAATGGAGTGCTTGAAATTTTTAAACAAAAATTTTTTTATTTTTTTCATTTATGTGTATTTTAAGTTTATTTAGAATACTTATGCATAAATCATCTTCCCCAGCCGCATTAATTTTGATTACCAAAAATCTCAAATTGTTAACAAAATTAAAAAATTCAAAACCCATTTTATTTGAATTTATGCAAAATTATTTCATTGCATTCATGTACTGAATTTTTATCTTTTTTGCTTTTTATCTTTTTTGCTTTTTCCTTTTTTATTGTTTCTTTATATTGTTTTTTTTCTTGCCCGCTGATTGGCCAAAAAAATTGTTTGTTGTAGCTGCGCTGTGCCAGCACCACAACCTACGCAAATTTTGATTGGCTCAGCCGAACTAAATTTTTTATTTTTTTTTTTTGTTAGATTTTGCTTTATTTATTTTTCCTGCTTTTATTATTTGCATTTAATTAGCTAATTTTCTGCTTGGCACCTTGGCATGTATGTATGTATGTATGCATATATACTTACATGCATGTGTGTGTTTATGCGATCGTGTACAAAATGTATTTGTAGAGATCTTAACCATCTTAAGATCGTCATTAGATAGCAGGTCTGTCTGCCCATTTTGGCGGATTGTACTCGTGTACGTATTTGATTACATACATATGTAAATATATTTTTTGCATTTTTTTTTTTGGGATTTCTTTCGCACTTAATAAAAGATTTGAAACGAAGATTAACTACAATAATGAATGGAATTTTTAAAATAAAAGATTTCTCTTTTAAAACTAGTTTAACAAAACTTTGAAATTTTAAAATTGATTTAAAAATTAAAAAATTTCCAACGTGGCAATTACAGTTTTATTTCACCATCACAACAACATACCATTCTGCAGTGATCTTATTATACATTATTTTAACTTTTTTCATTTAGGTTTCAACAATTTTTTTTTTTGTATATAAAGAAAAATATTTAAAATTCATAAAACACATTTTTATTAAGACAAAATATAGATAATGTTTTGTTAAGCTTTTCACCATTTTGGTGAAATTTAAAAAACGCTGATTATAATTTTTATCGAAATTTTAAAATTGAAATTGTCTATGGAATTTGGAATTATATATAAACCCCGTTGCTATTTTTCTTTAAAGTTAATACATCAATAATTTTTTAAGTAAATTTTTATGATTATTTTAAAATTTTTTTTCCATGTTTTTAAGTCATTTAATTCATTTAACTTTTTTGTTGCTACATATCTTTAAATTTGGATACATATGTAAGTATTTATTTTAAATATAAACTGATTGATTTTTTCAAAATTTCCAAGTTGCAAAACTTAAAAAATTTTGATGCATATTTTTTATGTAGTTTTAATTTTTTTTGTTGAAATTAAACCGAAATCTATGAAAGTTCGCAATATGTAAATCTGTAGCCTATAAGCAGTTATGTTTTCGAAAATTTCAAAAAAAATTAAAACTTATGATTGTAATATGTTTTTAACATTAGATATGTATTTTTTTTTTTTAATTTTTAAGTTTGAAAAATGGGAATTTAAATATTCAGGTACTTCGATGGCCGAGATAACTATAGTTTTGGCTAAAAAAAATTTTTTGAATATTAATTTTTCAAATTTCAAAGTTAAAAATTCAGTTATGTTTTTCGAAAAAATGGTAGTTCTTTTTAGCAACAGTCTAAAAGTTATTTATTTTTCTATTTAGACTAACAAAATGCATTAAAATTAAATTAAAAATTCCGTCATAAAATAAATATTTTAGAGCGCAGTCTACTAGATATTTTTTTAAATTTTACAATTCAAATATTTTTTCACCTTTCGACCGGAAAATATTTAACTTAGTTTTTTTCAAAGTTAAAAAAAAGTCTTAAAATAAATATCAATATTTTCAAAAGTTTCTAGAGTTTGCTACAAACATATAAATTGTTGTGCATTTATCGACAAATAGCTTTTTCCTTCAAACGACTGGCGACCATCAGAGACCTATTGCTAACGCTTCATGATAAGTAAACCCCGAGACCAAATATGCATACTATGTGAATATCTATGTACATATATATGTATGTATGTACTTATGAATACGTTATTGATATTTTCAACTACAATTATTTTAGTTGAATAATTGTTCCGTGAATTGTTTGTTAGTGGACATTATCTGTTTGCATACCAGTTGCTTTCAAATATGGTATTTTTTTTAAAGCTCTTCGAAACCTCTGATCAAATGTTGCTGCATTGAATTTCGCGGAAATTTTGATATAAAAATATATTAAATACACTAATTTAAATTTACTGCCGATTTCGCGAAAGCAATTTAAGTGAAAAATTATATTTCCATATTAAATTCGAATAACAAATAGTTTTTCTTATGATTTTTTTTAATTATAAAATTTTGAGACAATTTTTTTTTTTAATTTTCAAAATAAATTCAAAAAAAAATATATTTTATTCGCATTTATAGCGAGTTTCACGAAAGCAATGTAAGTCAAATGCTTTTTTAATTTATTGGGAAACCCGACAAAAAGGAAAAACTGATTTTTCACTACAATTGCTGGTGAAACCCCGCAGTTAAAGATTTTAAATTAATTTCTTAGAATTTTTTCGAGTTTTCAAATTAAGTTTTTTTGGAAAAACTTGCCTCAAGCTCAAAAAATATTATTGATGAACTATAGTTATATGTAACTAATTTTATAGTTAAAAAACATTTGATAAATTTTTTTATATCCTAAAAAATTATTTAAAAATATTTTTGTACATTTGTTGTTGCTTTAAAAAAATTAACAAGGCCTACACTTCTTTATACATTAAAAAATTATTAAAAATATTTTTGTTGATTTAAAAAAAATTGTACGTCATACATTCTTTTTTTTTAATTTTAACGGTCTCAGTTCTTTTTTTTTTTTGAATGGTTTAGTGTGAAAATATAGCATAGAGTAAATGTTTTAATTTAGCTGCCCAAAAAATAATTACAAAATATTCAACACTAACTTAAGTGAATTATTTGAGAAAAAGTTTTAAATATGAACAGTTAGGTTCCGTGTGTGGCATTTATTTGGGCAGCGAGTAAAGAGAAATAACTATTTCAATTTCACATTTTTTAACCTTTTTTGATGAACAAATTTTTACTTTTTTTTCTACACTAACCTACATTGTAAGTACACTTGTACCCGCGGCGTTGTAGCACAATCAACCCAAAACAGCGATATGACTGCTGCCACCTTGTCACTGTTCATTATTACAAGTATTTATGACTGAACACCTGTGCGAAAACGAAACTATCAATTTTTGTACGTTTTGTTAGATAAGCATTACAGTGTTCTTCAAACTACTATGTATGTATTGTACCGTTACTTAGTTGGTAATTGTCGCGCAGGTGCTTTTACTCACAGTATTGCCGTTTAGAGCTCGGTGTGCGTGAAAATTAGCTGATTAAATCTAGTCAGGTAGAAGCTGATAATAATATGTAATATTTTTTAGGCACAGATACATACGAGGTGCATACATATACATATGTAGATCTACTGTAGTGCCATTGGCATAATAAAAAATACACAATCGATTATACTTGCTCGTCGTATGAAACAGCAAAAAAATTGCAAAACCGCTAATTAAACGCAGACGTAATACCTGTATAAGTCGGTAATTTCATGTAAATATTGTTTTTGTTTTTTGTTAAAGTGCATGTAACAAAACTTTTTTGCGCTTGTATGTGCGCAGCTATTAAGCGCATGTTTTGGTCAAAGTGCAACTGCTTGTTGTGCTTGAGTAAGTTTTTTCAGCTGATTGCTGTGGAAAATTGCCAGCTTACATGTGGTATTTCCGCCATAGGTGCTAACAAGTTGCATTTAGAAAAGAGGAGGGGGCAATGCTATAGATTAGCAGCCTAAGTAAATAGCTACTAGCAGCACGTGGCGTTTAGGACGCCTTGTTGTTGTTTTTTGTTCTTCTTTTCATATAATTTAATATTTCTGTATATTACACGTATTATTTTTTATTGAACAGCTTCTAGAGGCAACTACTCGTAATGCCGCACTAATTTTGCATAGATAGAAAATGATTTTATATACTCGTCTTCCGGCTGTTCAACTTATTATGTCAAGCTTTATATTACTGGTTTGCTTCCTGCATTGGTTAAGTCTGGTGGAATTAATCAGAAATCATTAGCTTTTTCTCGCTGATATTTTATGCGTATGAAAAGGAATTTATATCTTGCAAAAAATTCTAAAGTAGTCTTAAATCAGTAACTCTATAGCCATTCCGTGATCATCTCATATTAAAATATCATTTAATGAGCTCAAGGGTGTTAACTACTATACTTAACTTGAAGATGTGTCTCAATGGCTCTTTGAGTGACTCTATTTTGTGACTGTGAAAGATCACACTAGATAAGATCTGTGTTTTGCTTCGAAAAGTACGATCGCATCAAAATTTAAATTTAGAGAGTTATCAATAAAGTTGGTGTAGAGCAAAGGCGGATCAGGTATAAAAATATCGGTTTTCCTATAGTCGCGTTAACAAAGTGGTAGCTAAAAATATCCTTGCTCCTTGAGGATCGTTAAAGATCACACTAAAATTTGTTTTACCATAGTCATGATAGCGCGATCTATAAAAGTACTTAGCTCTAATTTGTTGTTTTTTTTTTCGAAGAACGTAAAAATTTTTTAAAATTTTATTTTATTGCCTCGAAAATCACGATCGTATCAAAATATTCAATCTATGTTGTGGTCAAAGAGTTTTCTACTATGATGGAGTACAATAAGCTTGCATGAAGCACCAAAATATCGATTTTACTATAGCTACAATAGCGAGGAAGAGTGTTCAAATTACATAGTATATTTGTTCCTTGAGGATCGTTGACGATCATACTTAAAATTATTATTTTTTGTCTCCTAGTTAAAAATCGTAGAAAATTTGTGTTCAACAAATTTTGTTGATGCCACTGTATTTTCAATGAAGTTGAAGTAAAAATTATTGGGCTTACTGTATTCACAAAAGCGAGGATCAGTTCAGTTGACACTTTGACAATGTTCTTTTTTTCTCTTCTTTACTAGTTGACCGCAAACGCCGAGATCAGTTAAAACTCATGGTTTCTCTAGAAAAGTATTTATCTTTTGATAGCAAAGCAATTATGAAAATAACTCGCTCACTAAAGCTGCTATTGAGCGGATGAGTAGAGGTGCCAAATCGGCAATGATTTTGAAAAGCATACAATTTTTTATCAGTTGTAAAGGGATTACTATAGAATCGATCTTGCTACCTTTTAGAAGCTCAAAGTCTGAGTTCCTTCTCTCCCCGAAATCACCGATCTATCGAAATTTGCTAATAATCAGTCTCAGTTTTTTTTTTCATTTCTTTGAAACCGAGATCGCGCTATAGTGTTTACATATGACGCAATCTTTTAAAATAAAGCTCTTTTCGTTAAGTCAAGAACGAAACCATTTGAAACAGTTAAACTTTCGCACAGCCACAATAATGAAGATCACTGATCGATCACCAAAGATTTCGCAACTACAAAGATTTTGAAAAGCATTATCATCGTTATCAGCTTGATCTTACCACGATTTATTTTCCTGAACTATCGTATATACATACATATGTATGTTAGAAGCTTTTACCTGCTCTACTGGCATTACAGATGTGTCGAAAATTGTTAGTGATCGTTACCTATTTTTGTTTTACTAGAAACCTAGACCTTAAGTAAATTCTTGCTATGAGGCAATTACCTTTTAACATTAAAGTCTTTTCATGAAAGTATAGATCACTAAAAGTGCTTCAACTGTAATCTGTCGTTAATCTTTTGAAGAATACAAAACACGCTAAGCAATACCAGTGAGGATCGCTGAAGGTTTTCTAATTTCTAACAAAAATTCTTTTTTGTTGTATTGATTTCCAAGTAAAAACCTGAATTTAGGCGGTGTTCTACTGAAATTGTTAAACAATGTTTCAAGATATGAATTTGACCAACTCTTTGCCGGAACTTTGCTATTTGAAATGATCTTAAGCCAGTAGGAGTAGTAAGCTTTGCAAGAATTATGTTTGATAAGTAAACTGACGCAAAAATGAAAATCTCCACACAAGATGGTAACCGCTGTATACTACAAAAACTACGGATTTTTAGCCGACGATACACTATTAGTCCGGAACGTTCCCAGGAGAATTGGTTCTACAACAGAGACGAAGGTTTCTATTTCAAACACCGGTTCATACAATTTTTTTATTAGAAACCGACTCTTAAAAAACCTAGCCGAATCTTTGCAATATTTAGTTGTCTAATGTGAATTGATTTGATAAATGTAACCATCGGACCACTTAGTATGTTCCCCAGAGGCTCGCTCGGATATAAAGCTGTGTCGTTCCGGCTATGTAGCCCCCCTCTCTCTCGTGAGAACAAATAGAAAATCTTAGAATTTGTCACTGATCATGTGCTATCAGCTGCCGGCAAGGAATCAGTGGTGTATTTTTTTTTTAAGAAAAAGTTGAAGTATATATTAAATAAAAGTCATAAAATTTTTTAAGTCAAAAAGTGTAGAAATAAAATTTTTTTAAGTCAGTAGTATTTTTTATTTTTTATGGCCTGAATTAGATTACATGGACTTGCCACACAGCGCATGTAACAATTTGGCCCTATTTCGCACATCTGCGATCTTATTAAATCGTCCTATATTTCTATGTAATATTGCCTAGTTATTATTTCCTCTTTACAGATTTATTTATTTATTTATTTATTTTTTAACACTTACCTTTCATAATGATCGCTGTTAATTCTGAAGCATTTAATTGCATGCAGAATTGATTCTCACTGCTTATTGCTGTTGCAGTTGTAGTTGCAGTTGTTGTTTTTGTATTGGCCATATATGTATGTATGTATGTAAGTATGTATGATTGGGTGTGTACGCGACTTAATCCGTTGACGATGAAATTATATTTGTTTAACGTTTTTACTTCAATAATTATTGGTTGTTACTTTTCTTATATTTTATTGCTAAATGCTTAGCAATAAATAATCGAGTTATGACGCCGGCAAACGTTTCTGTAACTACAGTTAATTTGTTATGTTGCGCTAATCCGCTGTCAAATCGTCTTTATTTGCAGCTAGAGCGCTTTTCTTTATTATTGCGCGCACGCGTGTGAAACTGCTGCTATGCTGCTTATGATTAACGATGAATCCGTAATCCGTAGCGGCTATTGTTCTAATTAATTTTTACGCTTCCGCGAGCGCGCTATGTGGGATGATAGGCTTTTGCACACACTTGCCTTTCGTTGGGAGTTTGTGGTGCACAAAATTATTTTTTGTTTATTTTTGGGCTTCTTGCATTAAAAAATTTCACTTTGCCGCTGTTTTTATTCTAAAAATCTTTTACAGTGTTTTCACGCGCAAGCCGGCTTAAAGGCTTTCATTTATTTTTCGATTTTGCGTACACAATTTTTTTTCGAAAACTTTTTGCTTTCGGCTTATGAAACAAGCGTGTATGTATGTATATTCAAAGCTCTTTGTTTTTCACACAAATTTAAGTTTTAATTTGTATTTTTAGCAAATATTTTTATTTCAAGTTTCAAGCTTTAAATTCTTTTTGTTATATTTCTTCAAAATTCTACGTTTTTTAGTGGTTTTCCTTTCTTTTCTATGCACAAAGCTGCACACCTTTGACACTTATCACAATACGAAGTACTTAACAGCTTCGACAGTTGCGCTCAAATAAGCAGTCACCTCTTTTTATTACCTTTACTCAGCTGTTAATGATTTGCGTTATGAGTTGACTAATTTTTTAAATTTATTTTCACAACACTATGACTTGCATATTTTACCTAGTAAGTAAATAGTTGTCTATTAAACGCAAATATCACTTGTTCTACAGTCACTATTTGTTTTTGTTTTTGTTTTTTTACGTCAATACTGCCACTTTCGGCTACTCAACAATTCCAAATTGTTTTTGTGTCACTCGAAACACGTTTTAACTCCTTCGTTTTTGTGGTGTTTCAAATTATTTATATTTATTCCACATGTGTATGCAATAGAAACCTTTTCCGTTCTCTTGCACTCACATCCGTCAACGAGCGAGGTAGCGAACCGAATGACACACCAAGCTCAGGCGCTTCAAACAGCAACCCAACAACGGCAAACGACAACGACGACGACGACGACGACGACGACGCTGATCATCCAGCAGAAGGCAAGCAGACGAACGCGCAAATAACCAAACAACTTAACACCACACCAAGCAGAGCCACCAACCAGCCAACAGGCTAAAAGCAGACAGCCTAATGCTCTTGTGCACTTCGTCGTCGTCCGTCGTCTTTGTCCGTCGCTGTCGGTAAACCAAACAAATGCGAACTCTTCGATGACAACAACGATTGTTGTGTTGTGTTGCATCGCATTGCATTGCATTTTTAGCGGGGACACTTGGACTAAAATGGGTTGGTTGCCGGCACAAATGTTCGTTCTCGTCCGCTGCTTCATACAAAAACAAAGTCGGTTTATAGCCAGCGGCAGCGTTGCCATTTTTTTTTTTCGATTTACCTACCGAAACTGGGGGATTGTTTTTAGTCTTGAGTTTTGCAAAAGAAATATGACTCGGGTCCATTGCCTACTTCATTTATAAGAATTCTACAAATTTCCGCAACTCCAACTTGAGAAGCATGCCGGACTTGGTCTTTCCTGAAGATGAAACGCTGAATATGAAACCAGGAAAACCATGACTGGTCTACCCGCTCGTAAATCTGTCAGTGAAGTCGGACTTAAGTTCGACGAAAATCTACAGACCACAATTAACAAAATTATTGTTTAGTTTTTCTAGAAAAACGGTCGGTCAACGGTCAACTTACAAGTTAGTGTACCCTGGGCTGCCCATCTGCGAGATGCAGTAACCAACCCATATGGAGCTTTTAGTCACGGCAAGAGGAGTCATAGTTTTAGTAGCACCTACCGGACTTATTCTGCGCTTACTGAAGTATGCAGCACCTGACCGCCATGAGGTTCATCTGCAAGTGGATGTCTATTTTCGGATAAGCGGCTCGCTATCTAAACGTGGGAAATAAGTCCAACATCAGATATTGCGTTTGGGTCGTCCCACTTAAAAATTTGATTAGAAAGTAAAAATAAAGGAAGTTACAAACCTTTTTTGAAGACGACCACGGATAGATAATATTTAAAGGACTTACCTCTTTGCAACTGATTGGAGATATCACCGCTATGCAAAAAATGCAGTGCCTTGGTGGATGGACTTCTAGTAATAAGTAGGCGATGCGATTCGGATGATTCAGCTGTTGCAATCTAAGTCGGGACATAGTATGGTTATCGCTGGTTAGTTACCCTTTGAGCAACCTGATATTTCTTCTATACATAATACTCATGTACATATGTCATTTCTGGCGATAGCACAGCCAACATACCTGACCTGCTTTAGGACTCCTACCGCTCCCCTACTAACTGCGTTTTAAGTTTACGTACTTGGCCATTGCGACGAAGAGCTAATCGAGTCGACAAAATGTTTCTGTCCCCCTAGTGACGATGTGGAGTGTACTTACAAGACCTTGGTGAGATGAAAATGAGATGAAAAGGGTCCTTCGTGGTCAAAAAGACCACGTGGAGTAGGATTTATAACACCAATGAAGATGGAGATGAAAAAGTTTTTTCCCATAATATTAATATGAAACTTTTCTTTGTGATAGACCAATCGACGACTTATCCACTTAAGTTTTGTCTCCAATACGAACGTCGATTTTCTGCACAGGCTGTTTTTTTTTGAAGTGGTAAGGAAAATATTAATAAATAAATATCCTTTTCTCGAATATTCTACATAAGTATCTTCGTTATATTGAATGATCTGCATCTTCTGTTTTCATTTCGGAAATCGTTGATTTATTCGACAGTGTAGGGAACAAATTTTTGTCCCGTCCCGCCCGCTAATTCTTTTTAAAACCATCCCGATACCGCCCATCCCTACCTTTTTGAAATTACTATCGTGGATCCCGCTGGTGCCAATATCCCGCGCTCATCTCTAATTCAACCCTCTAACTTTTTAAGATTTCGTTCAATTTTGTTAGAAAATTGGTAGGAAAAATACTTTTGTTAAGTGGCAACACTGCCTGCACTGATATCAAGTATCATCGGTTGGCACAGTTGGTTGGTTAGTTGGCGATAAAAAGCGATATGATAACAGGGTGTGCGCGCACACTCATCCACGTATTTGCATATGGGGCGCCATGTGTTGCAAAAAAAAACAGAAAAAACAATGCAAAATCGAAATTAAAGAAGAAAATACTAACTTATCCACTTCGTAGCATTTGTTGGCTGTAGTATGATTGCACACACATACATACATACGTGCATATGTATGCATATGTTCATTTTTGTGTGGCGGCTGCTGCAGTTGTGCAAATAGCCGATCTTAAAAAGTTAGGTTGAAGTGCAAATAAACGAACAAAAGTGTTGAAGGACAAAAGGTTGGTAAAATATCGTTTGTGGTTGGTTGTGTTAAAAGTGGTTATTTTTGAGTATCTATGTGTGGTGACGTGGGAGTGAAAGTGGGAATAGGGGTGCGCAAAGTTGGCTTGGAAGAAAACAAATATGTTCTTGAAATAATTTTTTTTTTTTTTTTTTTTTTGGGTAATAAAAATGCAAATGCAACTTTCCGATTAAAATATAGCAACATTTTTTAAATAATGCGAATTTTTCTTATTTATCCATTTTGTTGTGTTTTATTCTTCATATAGAAAAAATGAATGAATGAATTTTAAAGAATTTTGCTTTAAAGTTCGACTGCATAAAATTATTTCATTCAATCAAAAAAGCTGTAGTTTTATTTAATTTTATTGTTTTTTGCTTTACTTTTTTTATATTGTGTTATGTTATGTTACCTTATGTTAAGTGTGGCTAGCTTGGCACCAGCTAGCTCTTTCTCTACGCGCATCCCATTAAAGTACGAGTGGAAGAGGGCGGTGGTTTAATGGAGACACCGGTAAACTTTTATTCGGAAGTGTCGGGGGAGGGATCTTTTCCATGGAGGTCTCCATCAGCCTTATATGTACCTAAGCTTTCAGATCACTGTAGTGTTTTTTAGGCGGAAATTGCTGCCATTACTCAGCCAGGCGTCAATCGGAGCCCTGGATTCATTTACGGTAAGCTCGAATGCCTTTACTGCGCGGGAGCCAAGCCATAGAGGCATCCCAAGAAACTGCGTGGCTGATGAGGTGGCCAGAGGAGGCACTCTCGAAGTGGTATCGCAAAAAAAAGTCAAAGTGGGAGCTCTCTTGACTATGTATGTACTTGTGAAGTACTCTTGGAAAGATAAGCCTCGTTTTTACTCAGATAACGCTGTGGGGTTACCAGAGCATGTGTTACTGCGAGGTCATTCTGGCCGAGGGTGGACCGGCGAAGGTCAAGGGATATCTTTAAGCTCGCGAAGCCGGATCTCTCGATTGTGGTGGGTGAACTGACACCAGCATCAAACAAGACCTCTTCTGTCGCAGCTGCAGTGAGGACGATGGGGGGAAATCAGCTCAGCACCTTCTCTAAGACTGCTCAGCTTTTGCTCGGTAGCGACTTAGGTACTTAGATTCGTTCTTTATAACTTGTGCCGGGAAGATTTTCGGTACTAACATCTGCCGTCTGGGAAGCTTCGTTCATGATACGCAGCAACTTTTTCTTTAATTTGGTAGCTACCATTCGCAGTGGTATCACAAAGAACCTAAGTTAGTCCCTTGGCAAAGAAAGGGGCAACCACCCTAACCCAAACTGGAGAATCGTCGCGTGCGCCGATGTCCACGAATCTCAGAGCTCAAGATTTGCAACAAAATTCTCGCTATTTGAGACAAAATCTCAGATGTGTTAATTTAGTTTTTTTTGTTTATTTTTTTTTTTTACTTTCGTGCCCTTGACCTTGGAAAGGCTGTTGTGGCCTTTCAGGGTTGAGTTAAAGTTTTTTATTTGCTACTTTAAATCAAGTCATTGTTATTTTTCTTTTATTTTTTAGTTTAATAAAATATTTGATATAACTCAATTATTAATTTAAGTTTACCTATTTATATCTAAAGTAAAAATTTTATTTTATAAACATTTTCGAGTTTATTTATTATTGCTTTCATACTGTTTTTTGTTTTTTTTTTTTTATGTTAAGAAAAGTAAAAGAAAAAATAAATCAAAATTTCGATTCAACAGGATTGCGCCCCATTTTGATTTATTGCTCTTCAGCCCCCCATCAAACAAGTTCGCGCACATAACCTTCACACATGTTCGCTACTCCATCGCTCGTTGTCCGTTCCGTTACGACAACGCATTGCTGCGTCTTTCAACATTTGCTATTTTCAGTTTCTCTTTTCTTTTCTACTATCTGTTTTATGAATGAAATCAGCTACATTGTTGTTGCATGGCAATGGATTAACCACATTTCTCGCATGCTATAACTTTCTTTGCTGGCGTGTATTGGTTAAAATGCGACTTGGAGTAGATACATGCGTACTACAAATTGATGACGGCATGTCCTCAACTTGATAATACTAAACAAACAGACTTTTTTTTTTTTGTTTTTTCTACGAGTAGGAAGCATCGAAAGCCAGCGTGGGACTTTAACCCAAACGAAAGCTCCTACCGTCCTATACCGTATTTCCCCCCAGTACTACCAGAGCAAGTATTTCGTCGGAAGGCGGCCTAAGCACGAAGCTCACACGTACATAGGTAAACAAACATACATATGTACATAACTACATATGCTTATGCTATTAACTTATTTACATACATACTACATACCACATAAGCTCCTTAAGCGTGTGTGACATGACTAGTCAGATACATACATATATACTACACACATGCCTATGAACACCTAAAAATTGATAAGCAGACTTTAGCAAAAAAAAAAAAAAAATAGAATTCTAGGACAATTTTTATGGCAAATTTTTTTTACTTGTATGTTTGGTTTTTTATCTTTCTTCTAAAGTCTAGACTGTGTATGTAAATATTGGTCCATGATAAACAAAAAATGTGTGATGTATGAAGCCACATCTCTGGGAAAGAGTTAAGCGTGTAGTTTACAATATTTCGCTAAATTCATTCACAAACAACAGCTTAAAAATGTCCAAGTCGCTTGGGTTTCTTTTTTTTATTTGTATTACGCCTACACTATACTATATCTATACATATTTCTTTACTAGGGATGTTAATTTTTCGACTTAGTCCGAACCCGGGAATTTCGGGATGGCGTTGTCGCAGTCCCACGATCCCGGGACTAGTTCCGGGATTTAGATATTCATTACTTTTCGACAACTTGAATCGAAAAAATTGCTTCAATATTGTTTGAAAAAGGGTTTGAAACCCACTTTTTTATTTAAAGTGGCGTTTTTATTTTTTCCCTCTGATCGTAGGATTTATTTTGAAGGACTTTGTTATTTCAAAAATATGATTAGATAATTCCAAAAATTGTTAAAAAGAAATCAATGCAATGTAGAATAAAAATATGGGTAACAAACGCAACAGGAAATTTCTTTAGAACTTAAAAGATTTAAATTTTTTGGATTCGCAAGGTCGAATAGGTAATTTTTAAGCCTTCAAAGTTAGAAGAACGAAACTCGAGGATGTTATCGAGTTTATATAAACCCTTAACATACAATTTTAGCCAAAACAAATATTGCGAAATTTCAAGGATAAAATTTTAAAATGACATCAATATTTACCAGGCCCTCTGCACCAGAAACTTGAATCTGTTTAACTTCTACAGGATTTCCTCATTAATTTTATACCGATACTTCTTCTCTTAGCACATTTCTCAGAATTTTTTAAAACCATTTTTAAATTACTGACGAAATTACGACGAATCCTGGGATTTTTGAGACCTTAAATTTTTAATTTAATTAATTTTTTGCTTAATATAAAGAAACATTTCTCCTCATCAGTGGTGGGCAAACTCAAACAAGTCAGCATAACAGCCTACCAACTTACGTTATTTAGGGTTTACTATAAAAGTAAAAAAGTTAGTATTTAGGAGTTGCCAGATACAAAAAAATAAACACTTCACCTCAACTAAACTCAACTGACTCGCCATAACTCATCTCACTTCAACTGAACTCAACTCTAAACTCACCACACTTCAATTAAACTCACCTCTGCCTAAACTTAGCGAAATTTATTTCTAAATCACAAAATAGTCCCGAAAATCCGGAGAATCTCGAAGTGCATCATGTACATATATGTTCTGCTAGTAAATCTACGGCGATATCGTCTACGAATTCTATAGTTTTTACCCCAGGAGGCATATCGATGGCTAGAACCTCGTCATACATAAAGTTCCACATGAGAGGTCGGAGAACGGATCCTTGAGTTACCCCCCGCGAAGACGCCAATTGCTTCTAAGAGATCATAACTAATGACTAGTGAACCCGCATGGCGTTAAAACGCCCAAAACTCAATTTCAAAAACTTAAAAAAATATTCCAAGTATTAGTCAGAGTTAAAAGAGATCCGAGTGCCAGTGAAGAGCAGTGTGGCATTTTTTTAGTTTTAGTTTTTAGTTTCATCAAATTTCAAATCAAATTCCCTTCAAAAGTATTCCCCAACTAAAATCTTTTTAAATCTCTTTCGTCTGACATTATGATACACATGTATTTCAATAAACCGAAAAACTAATTTTAATTTGATTCTTCGAACAAATGGCAACCCTTCTAAATAATTGAATAATTTGAATGTATCTTTTTAAACACGTAGCAACACTCTTCAAACATTCCAAATGGTCAAACTAAAGATTTCCTAACATTCTTTCGTTTGACTACTGTATTTTCATATTTCATATACTTTTTGTATTAGTTAATTATGTTAGACCTTTCAAAAAGGTGGCAGCCCGCTTCAAAAGTATTTTCAAGATTTATCCTTGTTAACTCTCCTTCGCCCGACATCGCGCCACATATTTTAATTAACTGATATGTTAAGTGAAATTTGATTTTTTAAACATGTGGCAACACCCTTAGCACAGTTCAGAAGTAAAAGTTTTTCAAACTCCCTTCGATTGATACCCATATTTTTATAGTTTATTAAACTTATTAAATAATTTTAATTTAACTTTTTAAACAGGTGGCAATCCTCTTTCAACACCTCAAAAATATTCTTAGCGTTCAATCCAAAGATTTCTCAACACTCCTTCGTTTGACATCCATATTTTGATGTTTCATATAACTTGTGTATAAGTAAACTAAATTAAATATTTCAAGCAGGTGGCAACCCTCTTTAAAATATTTTCAAACTACTACTTTCTGAAACCCCTTTCGTTTGGTACCCATTTGGTGATACATATTTTTCTTACCTAACATGATTTTTTAAACAGGTGGCAACCCTCCTACAGTTCAGCTATGAAACAAAGCTTTTCATAACCATTTCGTTTCGGTTGATACCCATTTTGTAATAATTGATTTATTATTTTTTTTTTTAATCATTTCAATATAAGTTGTTAAAGGTGTCAACTCTTTTCAAAAAAATAAAACCTTTAGCACATACAGTCCAAGCCTTTTAATTTGACACTCCATTTTGGAAAATCGAACGAACGGTGCGGATATGATGGCATCGATTTTTACATAATTTGAATTTAATTTTTCAGCAGGTGGCAACACTTTTCCAAAAAATAAAAGATTCTAATGATGTAATTCGAGGCCTCCATTTTTAAAAGGGTTTCTAACATGTGCTGCCAGCTCGCAGTGTTAAACAATTTTCTCCCATCTAAAAGCATAAGCAGACGGCAGCGGGAATTAACAGCAGTTGATCCGGTTTAAGCCCGACTTAATCCAGATCAACTCTGCCGTCTGTTTAAGCTTTAACGTGGCAACAGCAAAGTATGCCTTTCCTGTCTGATCGGAGGGCACTGCTCTAAACATCCTCCGGCTATAACATTAAGTACTATTCCTTGTTCAACTACCGATGTATTCTATTTCCGAAACAACTGAACTTAAAGTCAAAAATATAGAATCGCTATATCCGCGTCTATTTCTATTGAATGCAATTACTTTTGCCTTTACTGCCCACACAAAAATTCTCACACTTGGTGCCCATCAAAATAGATAAACAAAAAACGCTAAAATTTATGCATTCAAAATCAAACTCCCTCCCAACTTTTATAGCGGCGACCAAAGCAATGGCAATGGGCAACATCTGCAGTGCACGAATAAATACAAAAGCAACAACAAAAAGTAAATAACAAACCGAGAAATGGATTAAGTACGAATGCGAATAATAGACAGTCAAATCAAGGAAGGCAGCAAGCGACCCACTCTGGAACGTGTCCCAGGGTAATCGAACTAGCTGCCATTGCAACTGTGCGCCAACTGTGTGCAAATAAAGCCAGCGTGCGCTAGTTGCGGAGAGGAGGGCGAAAAACGCAGAGTACGGAGAAGCGCAGCAGCCGACATATCGAAGGACTCTCGTTGGTGCATGCTGGAGATGAACTGTTTTCTTGCTTGACTGCGCCCTGCTGCTGCTGCTGCTGCTGCTGCTGGACTGGGGCTGACGACAGTCGCGGAATAACAAAAACATGATTTGCATGATTGCATGCACGGATGAAAAGGAAGAAGAAGAGCGACAACAAAGCAATGAAATGACAAGCGCACTACCAGCCAACCAACCAACCAACCAAAAAAAAGGAGAATCACAAAAGAAGCGCCAAAAGCTACAGGATTTCAAGTGCAGTCGAGCAAACAGCGTAACTGATGAAGGTGGTGGCGGCGCTGGTAGCCGCCTTTGACTGCCGGCCGGGTGTGCTTTTACCTACATATGTATATACATCGCTTCTCATCTGCATTGTGCGGCGTTGGGCGGCGCGACGCAAAGCGGTGGTGTGTCGACTTTGGCGCGCACAAACGCGACAACAATAAACACACTTGCAAATGACATTGCGGCCATTGCCGGCGCGGCTCAGCCCAGCCACAAGCGAAGCGCGCCAGCCACCAGCAGTGAGTGGGAAATAAAAAAGCAAATCAATCGAATTGGGATTTGGTTACAGATGCGCCAGCTTGCCGCCGCCGCCACCGCCACCATACCGCCCAGCGCCGCGCTATACATCGCATGAGACACGTACCAAATGGCTGCTGGCTATTGACTATTGGACGTGGATGTGGATGTGGCTGTGGCTGTGGCTGTGGCTGTGGGTGCGCGCTTGCTGCAGATATGGCCAGCGCAAATGTTATTGTTATTCCAATTGCATTTTGTTGTTGTTACTGCTGTTGCTGGCGGGCGCAAACAAAGGGCGCACATGCAGAAATAATAATAATAATAATAATATTAAGGAAGAAGCAGCGCATCAGCGGCAAGAGCCATCACTTGCAGTCACTTCAGCACCAGTGGCGCACAATGCGATTGCAATCGCATAAATTGGCAGTGGCAATGCGGCAACAGAGGTAGCAAATGTGATTGTGACTGTAACAACTGTGGCATGAACAACAACAACAACAGTAGCAAGAACAACGAATATTACCTTACTATATTCATGGCGATACTCAGATCGACGACAGTGGCGGCAGCTTTAACAATGCATCGTGGCAACTGTTGCAAAGCAACAACAACAACAACATCAGTCGAGCGCAACAGCTGTTGGGCTCTTTAAACATTCAATGTGTATTACTACTTTCGGATGCGCGTACGCAAGCAGAAATCCACCCGCAGTATGCCACAAACCAATCACGCTGCCCACTCCAGTCTCTGCAAGGGTTTCATGTTTTCAGAACGCTTCTGATATATTTATCACACAGCTTTTCTAGGCCATAGTAAATATAGTATACTATGGGGGCATCCTACTCCCCATGGCACCAGTCTAGTAATTCTCTGGTAAGTCCTCGATAGCCGAAGCTCTTCTTCCAATTGAGGCTCCAACCGACTCAGGATTGGTAGTCTTTGACTGGGCCCCCGGAGTCGTCACACGCGCCACTCTGCTTACGCGAAATTCCCCTGCGGGGGGAACAATGCCGGACAAGGCGACAGTTATATCCTCGCTGAGATGAATTGGGCGTGGTCTGTACTGCCCGTTTACCGTAAGCCGGAGGAGTAAGAATTGCGGCCGACCACCAGCAAGCGTAATAGGTCTGGACAGGTGCTGTGATTCGTAGACTTCACGAACTGTTTTAAACAGGAAAAAGGGTTCTGGATCCATGTGGTATAATAGTTCCGAAATCGTCATGAACTAGTCTTAAATGGTCCTTAAATAGTCTTAAACTAGTGCCGAAATGTACCTGAAATAGGTCCGAAATGATCCATAAATAGTCTTGAAAATGTCCTGAAAAGGTCCAGAACTAGTCCCGAAATGGTCCTGAAATAGTTGTGAATTAGTACCGTAACGCTCGAAAACGTCGTGAACTTGTCCCGAACATGTTCAAAGTTCAAAGTTCAAAAATGCACTAGTCTCGAAATAGTGCTGAACTAGTTCCCCAAATAGTGGTGAGCTAGTCCCGAAATGTTTCTGAACTGGTCCCGAAAGGGATACAGAATATATGTGGTGTGGGACAATGAAGCAAAGGATTTCCTGCCTTGATCATACAGAGATAACAGTTATAATTATTAGAATCGAACACTCATGAAGTCCACATTCATGCTACAAAAAAAAAAGCTCATAATTAGAAATCGCCGAGCTCAGATTCAGCACTACACTGAGCCATAGCGCTCCGCCAAATTAAAGTTAAACCATCAATTCGATCATGATTTAGATCGATGATCAAAGTCATTATCGAGATTGAACCATTAAAAGTTGTAGTTTGAAAAAAAAAAAAAATCTGAAAGAATTTACTCAACCCAAAACCACACCAGGCAACCCTTGCAGCATCCGATGTCCACGTTGCATATTTGCCTTCATTGCTTGTGCGCCGCCTTATTTACTCTAACCACACAGAAGCGCCGCCGCTCTGCGCCCCACTTACCTTCATCACCGCCAAATGAAAATGAAAATCGAAATCTAAATGGAAATGGAAATGAAAATGGAAATTGAATCGACGAATTTGATCGAACAAAAAAGAATTCTGTTTTTTTTTGTGCTTCAACGCCTACACCCAGCACACATACTCAGCCACAATAATGAGGGTTGTGAGATTGGCTATGCTGCACGGATGCGCATGCATGAATGACGCAGACGATGAGTGGCACAGCTGTTGCAACGGCGAAGCCAAACAGCCGCACGCCGCACGCCACCAACCGTTTTGTGCTTTTCAAAGTTATCAGCGCCGCGCAGTCAATGCGCAACCGAATGGCTGTCGAACAAAGATGGGCTTATGCATAAAGCAGCATAACAATCCACAATGGAAACAAAAGCAACAATAAAAAAAGCACAGAAGCAGAGGTAGCAACAGCTACAGGCAATAACAATGAGATGAGTCGACGAGAGTAAATAAGTGCAATAAGGGATTTGTCTGCACATTTGTGCCAGCAATTCCCAAAGTGCATGCATAGAGGCAAGAAAAGTTACACACCTATATATATACATATATATATGTATATACGAATCATCAACCATACGAAGTGTGCAATTTACATTGCTTGCCCAGCTTGAGTGAGCGCACTTGAATACAAATACAAATGTGCGCCTTCTGTGTCACATTGCATGTGGCAACACTGCTGGCTAGCTGGCTGGCTGGCTGGCTGGCTGCCTTTGCTGTCCAACTCAACTCGCCCCAGAATCGTGCATTTGTTTATGCCACCAGCTAAACAACAACAACAACAACAACAGCAATAGCAATTCGACCGCCACAGTAAGTAAGTAGCAACCTTTTGTGACACGTGTATGGAGCTCAGTAAAATTGCATGTCGACTACTAACATGCATACACAAACAAACATACATACATATAGATGTGCATTTGAATATGTGTCTTATCCATATATGTATGTATATATAAACATTGGCACATTTGTGACTGCCTGTGTCACTTGAGCTCAGCGCCACCACCATCACCCGTTCAGCAGCCGCAGCAACGCCATTATCAACAGCCAACAACCACCGGCACCTTTCCGCCTTACCTTTGAATTCAACTCGCTTGTATGTATGTATGTATGTATGCGCATATAACATGTCCTTTGGCATCAGCATCAAATAAACCATCGTTAACAGTTTTGTAAGAGAATATTTGCCCTGCACAGCATCTGTACTATAGTTGCAGCATCAGCTGGTGGAAAAACACAATACAATCAGCTTTTACTGCCATTCACAGTGGGCGGAACTTGTAAGTAAGTTACAGCGTTTAAATGGAAGTTACTTTAGGGTTTTTTTTTAATGAAAATTCGATTTCGGCAATCAGCGAATCGATACACTACACCAGGCTTCACAGAGACTACTAAGGTCCATAGAGTTACCAGATACTACTATGACCACATTAGACAGCCAAACACTGAGTAACAGGCGGAATGTTGAAGAACATCGCAGCGCTCATGGCAAACTGGAATATCTTATTGTACCCTACGTTGGCGGCGGCTTCCAGATTAGGCAGAAAGCCTCTTCTCAGGCGACTAATGCGCAGTTTGATAAGGGCAGGACACTCCACTGTCTCCTCTTTCGTTCTGAATCTCCTACAGAGCTTATCATTGATCAGTGCCAACTTAATTCCAGCAGGTAAGGTCCCCCACCAGTAGCCTAGGGTCCTCCTTTTTGGGGAAAGGAAAAAATTTCGTTAAATTTGTCATACGCTCTGTACTGTAATCCTGGACAGCTTGCAACTTTAAGTTTTGATCCAGATCTTCTTCGCCTTCCAGATCATCTTACATTTAATCGCTTGGAGGTAAATCGGCATCATCTTTAACAGCATAGTTTCCCAACAGGTCGCCTTCGTTGGCAATCCTGTCGGCCTTATTATTGACCGCAACGCCGAAGTGGCCCGGAACCCAGTACATATGTACTTCGGTCCAGAGTTAGCCTGCACTCCACCACACCTCTAGAGGAAGTGCATGTCCGAGAGTAGCACCTTTATTGCAGCCTCACTGCGTCGTTATATGTAGATATTTACCTGTTTATTTGCTAAATTGCTGCTCAGTAGCTCCGTCGCGCTCCTTATGGCCAATGCTTCGTCCTGGAAAATGCTGTAGGGGTTCGGTCGGCATCTTATAGGATTTGTCGAGTCAGCCGCTCCTACGCCTTTCTCCACATTCGACCAGTCTGTATAAACATTCATCGTGCCAGCACTCCTCATGCCCCCACGCCAGCCTTTGACCTCTATAGTGGCATCGAAGTTTGTACCAAAAGTCCAGATCCGGCATCATGTATGTAAGCAATCCGTCTGAGTGTGTTCATAAGATTTGCCCATAGACTGCCCCGGAGCATACAGCTACGCTAAATTCTTGGCCCATAGATCCGTCGGCAAGAGATGCAACAAGGTGTAAAAAAGTTGTAGTCCCCCGTGTCATGTCTCCTCACACAGCAAACGTTTGACAATCCTGCTTTTGACTCTGTGTGCTCTACGACCAGACGCCATGGAATAGCCAAATAAACATAGGATGGTCCCACTCCACATTAGCTAGAAGATTCAATATTTAGGGCGGTTTGATCTCGCTTCTTTTGTGGGGTTTCGAAGACATCGATCACATCCAAGCTTACGCGGATGATAGCTTTGCGCTACCATCGCTAAAATCTCTCAAAGAGGTTTGTGTGTTATAAACAGAGTATCATGAATAAGATTAATGAATAGTTACAGAAACAAGCTGTCAACTCCAGCAAGATAACCATGGTCTTGTAAGCGCGAAAAACAGAATTAGATAGTCTCAACCTTAACGAGGTATCGGCTCTCTATATCGTTTACACATAAATAGCTCGTGTTCCACAGGGAGACACTGCAGGCGACAACAGCATAGCATTATTTGTCACCACGTCGTTGGTCTTTCGGGCTCGCGGAATTCCAACTGCTTTTTCGTCGACGGCTGAGGACCATTTTTGGGCCACTTCACGATTAGTTTAGAGTCATTTCCGGGCTACTTCTGGCCCGCTTCAGGACCATTTCGAAGCAATTTCAAGACCATTTCGAACCTATTACACGTCTATTTTGGGATAGTGGCTCTGGACCATCTGAAAATAGTTCAGGGACTATTTCGGGACCAGTTCCGGTTTATTTCGGGACTAGTTGTGGTCCATTTCGGGACTGGTTCAGGAAAATTTCAGGACCATTTCGGAATGGTTTACGACTGTAGTTCGGATCAACGCTGCCGTCTGTCTATGCTTTAAGTCTTCCCGAGGATGTTAACCAGTAGGATCTCATTAAGAAACCTGCTATTTTAGGTGCGAGCCCTCAAATCTTAGTCCTTTATATGGTTTCCGTGATCGTCATCAAAAATAGAGGTTTTCTAGGAATTATTCATTGGAACTTTTTTCGGCGGATCCCAAGCCAAGCGCAGTATCATATTTTCAGGCGTACCGCTTGTTTCAAAGCAGACATCGGCTTGCACACCACCCACCTCTCATGGTAGACACNAGACTGCCCCGGAGCATACAGCTACGCTAAATTCTTGGCCCATAGATCCGCCGGCAAGAGATGCAACAAGGTGTAAAAAAGTTGTAGTCCCCCTGTCATGTCTCCTCACAGAGCAAATGTCTTGAGATTGTTGACTCACCTACACCTCAATAGTATCTGCGAAAGTCAGCTCTCTATATCGTTTACACATAACTCGTGGTCCACAGGGAGAAACTGTAGGCGACAACAGCATAGCATTATTTGTCATCTCGTCGTTGGTCTTTCGGGCTCGCGGAATTCCAACTGCTTTTTCGTCGACGGTTCAGGACCTTTTTTGGGCCACTTCACGATTAGTTTAGAGTCATTTCCGGGCTACTTCTGGGCCGCTTCAGGATCATCGAAGCAATTTCTAGACTATTTCGAACCTATTACACGTCTATTTTGGGAGAGTGGTTCTGGACCATCTGAAAATAGTTCGGGACAGTGCGGGTATTTCGGGACTAGTTGTGGACCATTTCGCGACTGGTTCAGGAAAATTTCAGGACCATTTCGGAATAGTTTACGACTGTAGTTCGAATCAACGCTGCCGTCTGTCTATGCTTTAAGTCTTCCCGAGGATGTTAACCAGTAGGGTCTCATTAAGATACCTGCTATTTTAGGTGCGAGCCCTTAAATCTTAGTCCTTTAAATGGTTTCCGTGATCTTTATTAAAAATAGAGGTTTTCTAGGAAGTATTCATTGGAACCTTTTTTCGGCGGGTCACAAGCCAAGCGCATCGTCATATTTTCAGGCGTACCGCTCGTTTCAAAGCAGACATCGGCTTGCACACCACCAACCTCTCATGGTAGACATGATAGGATAGCGTAATACGTCGAAGTGAGCACACCAAAGCTACCTTCCCGCCTTCGGCAATGACCCAAGTCTTAACACAAGTTGATTACCGCTTCGCAAAAATCGACTGCTCAATCGATTCCAATTTGCTCACTTTCATTCCACTGTGCAGCATGATGCATATCAGCCAAGCATCCTTACTCAAATTCATATTTACCATTCCTGCTGCTGTTGCCACAGTTGCTGTTGTTGCTGTTGCTTATTTAAGTGCCAACTGTGCTCACAGTGACCAGAGAGATCAACTTTACCGAAAGGGCGCCCTTCCGTTCAACTGACGGCCAACTACCGTCCCACACATACATATGTAGGTAAGCAACGCTGCAGCTAACCCGCGCCCCAAACAGACACAGCNGCTTATTTAAGTGCCAACTGTGCTCACAGTGACCAGAGAGATCAACTTTACCGAAAGGGCGCCCTTCCGTTCAACTGACGGCCAACTACCGTCCCACACATCTGTAGGTAAGCAACGCTGCAGCTAACCCGCGCCCCAAACAGACACAGGCCAAGCAAATGGATGCTGCTGACCATTCGTTCCTACGTCCATCCGTTCGTTCGTCCGTCCAATCAGCCTATGTATGCCTTGGCCCAGTGTTGTTGTTCAATGTCCATTTTACATGCATTCGCTTTTAACTTGGCTGTCGCCGTCACAGCAATGCGATGCGGTCAAGCGTACAAATGTGATGACTGGCACTGGCTATTTGGCTGAGGGCTGCTGGGCTACTCGCAGTACAAAAAGAAGCACAATACAACAACAAAAAAAAAGAGCTCAAAAAAGCACAAAAGTGTACAAAAAAAATAAAACAAAATGAAAATAAAGGGACTCGTAACAGAAAATAACGAAAACAAAAAAAAATGCACTGAAGCAAATGAACAAAAGCAATAACAACTGGAAAAAAATGCATGCCACAGTTGGCCATGGTCCGTGCGGCGCCAGTTGTGTCATATTTTTTGGAATACTCCCCACTTATAACGAGACACGAATTGGCAGTCGCAACCACAAGCACTCATACAATTCCATTTATATATGTATGTTGACAAAAGTCAGGGCCATGGCGGCAAACTGCGCTGCAGAAGTGGGGCAGCCAAAGCGAAACTAAAGTTCAACAAAAAAAAAAAAGAATTTTAAATAAATAAAATTGAAATAAAATAAAAGCGAAAAACAATTGCAAATGTGTTTGCCATGTGAAGCGGCAAAACGGCAAATGCAAAACGATTGGCGCTGGAACGGTCATCGAGGCAGCGCCACAACACCAACACAATTACCATAGCCAGCGCTACCACTGCCACTACCACCCGGACTGTCCATCGCACCGCTTGGACTTTTGTATATGAAGTGCCAATAGTAGTATAACTGATTTCGACATTTTTTTATACCTTTTGCAAGTGAAATGAATTCCATTTGCAACATTCAATAGTTACTCGTAGGCTGTAGCAGCGAGCGTGCAACTTAAGCCAGCCAAAGCTAGAGCCAGCCGGTCGAACGGCGTATCGTGGCAACCACAGGCCACTTAACGCGACTGCAATAGCAACAATAGCAAATCGTGCCGCCAGAAGCGCCGGCTGTGGCTACTTCTCAAATCTGGCTGCCTCTTGTGCAGCTTCTCTACTTCTCTCCTTACATACATATGTATGTATGTATGTGGCTTCTTGGCTGCTTCTTTGCAGTAGTTGGCTTTTGCTGCACGTTTCTTGTCTTGGCACAGCGCGATGTTGCCACAAAGGCGGCACTGTTGCTGATGATGTAGTCTGCGGATAGAGATGCTCTGACCGCACTTAGATTATGGGAAGATTCGTCGGTTCGCGTAAGTCGTGGGCATGGATTTGGAAAGATGATGTTGATGATTGGAGAATTGGCACAGTGTGCAGTTTTAATAGAATTTATGAAAAAGTTGCTGCCCTACATACTTGGGTATTGGCTCGTAACACCTTCTAAGTTGAACTGCCTGACGAGATCGGGGGCAGGCGAGAGAGCTAGAAGTTAATGAGGACACTTATGAAGGTGAGCCAAGTGTGAATACAAGGACCGCTCTTTCTCGCAAAAAATGTGCGAACTCTCTTAATTTTTTTAAAAACAAGCTTCTAAAAGACTTCTGCGATTAGAGTACCCTGTATGCGCGATCTATTCTTATATTAGAGAAAGGTGATAAAACGATATTTAATACGTGCGCTGACGGACGAAGTCCAGAAGTTCATTAAGCAACCTCTGGACCCGACTGCTTACAGACAGGCCCTGAACGGCATTCACAGGGACTCAGTCTCGAGTTATGTAGACTCTAGACCTGTGAATGCCGTTCTAGGCATACCACCCCCGGACACTGACAAGACGGAGCTTCATCTGCCTCGGGAGACTCGAACGACACTAGCACAACTTCGCTCCGGCTACTGCAGCAGGTTGAACACCTACTTGAGTACGTTAAATGATGATGTGCCGAATGAGTGTCCGGCATGCGGAGAGACCCCACATGACTCGAAACATCTCTTCGCATGCCCGGAAAACCCGACAACCCTGACGGCCTTGTCCCTGTGGACAAACCCCACAGAAGCTGCACGCTTCCTAGGGTTTCCGTTAGTGGAACTTGACGACAACGACTGAGATACCAACCGATCTGGGCGGCGTTGTTGTAGCCGCTACAACAACAACAACAACGTGCGCTGGGTACAAAAATTTCAGTTACAGTTCCGATCTTGTACTTCTTTACTTGTCTGCCCTCTTTTTTTTTTTTGTTGGGGGCATTAAAAAAGCCAAGTTACGATTTAAACGCACTTTTGAAGCTAGAAGTTTCCGAAAGATGTGAAAAACTCGGTAAAGATTTCGAAAAATATACCGCAAGGTTACGGTATATCGCAAAAAAAAAGAGACGCAAGACATTCTAAAAAGTTGTGAAAACTGGAAAATAACTAAAAAAAAAAGATTGCGAAAAAACGTCATAATTTCCAAAGTCACGTAAAGTTGAAAGTCAGAAATTTTTAAAAGCCCTGAAAAGTGGATGAGAATAGCTTCCAAAAAATCTCAAAAATATTCCGAAAAAATCAATAGGTTTTGAAAAGTTACGAAAAATAAATAGTAAGATAATCCAAAAAGTTCTGAAAAGTAGAGAACAACTTCAAACAATGCCGAAGAGCCCCGAAAAGATCGGAAATTATTCCGAAAAATACCGAAAGATTCTGGTTTATCCCGAACGAAAAACGCAAGGCATTCCGAAAAGTCCTGAAAAGTGGAGAACGACTCCAAAAGATTTCGAAAAGTCACAACAAATAAATAGGAAGAAATTTCGAAATGCCCTGTAAAGTAGAGAACGGCTCCAAAAAATTCCAAAAAAATACCGAGAGTGTGCGGTAAATCAAGAAAAAAACATATGACGAAAAATAAATAGCGAGAAATTCCGAAAAGTCCTGAAAAGTGAAGAAATGCCGAAAATTTAAAAATACATCAAAAATTCGGGAAATCTCTCTAAAACCCCGAGAAATCGTGAAGTATTTCATTAGGCATTAAAATTTTTACGATAAAATTTCGAAAAATTAAGCGCGAAAAATTTTCGAAAATAAATTCTAAAAGATACCGAAAAGTAAAAAAAGAAATAAAGGACCTAGTAGTTCAGAAAACGCTCCAGTCAATCCTGAAGTACTTTTATTCGGGCGACATATTTTCCTATTTTGAATGGCCTCTATGAGCGCCAGGATGAGGCACATCACTCTAACCGGGGTTATATTTAAGTGTCATATGGTTTGTTAAGCTTCTTTCTCTGGGACGGGATAAAATTGAGTAGTTCCGATCATTTTGGTCCCATCATATCTGCCAAGCTGGTGAAAAAGCGATACCCAAATGCTTGAGTCGCCTTTCTAAAGAGCTGGACCTTGAGATAGGAAATGGTGAATCGATTCCTTCTTTATTCCTCAGTTCTTCAGTGCGTTTCGTGCTAAGCCTAGGTCATAAAGACCTTCAAATCGGTGGTTGTGGGCAGTCATACTCCTCGCTGATCTGCATTTCCGAACCGTGTGTAGCCATCTCATCGGCTATTTAATTCCCTCCGATATTGCTATGCTCAGGAGCTCAGTGGTGCCAGCTATGCCCGACATTTTCAAACTAAATATTCTTGACTTCACTACCATATTGCTTTCCGTTTGGCCTTTAGCTTTATATGCTTTGTGGCATCTTTGCCCCACTGTCTTAGTATCTTTTCTGCACTTATACTTTCCGCCGCTGATCTATTGTCGCAGCAAACACAGCCAACAACGGTCAATGGCAGTAGCCAAAGGTTGAGAACAGCAGCGCAGCGATGGCGGCGCAACTTCAGAAGCGGAAAGAATTCAGTGTGACAATGAGATGCAAAACGAATGCTCGAATGTTTCCTTTTTTTTATGGGTGGCAAAAGAATTGAGATGGCGACAAATAAAAAGGAAGGGAAAAATGCATAAATAATAATATGGAAATAATATGAAAATTTAAATTGAAAAAAAAAGTAATAAATAAAAATAAACAAATAAACTGAAAATGGAAATGGAAATATTAAGTTAGTAGTAAAGATGAAAATAAAAGTAAATATTTTGACTTTTAGAGGGACATAAAGAAAATAGTAGTTGCATCAGAGCAGCAAACCTTTGCTTCACTCTCAAACTAAGTTTAAGGAGGTTTAAGAATGCTTTTTTATAAGGTATATTTTTAAAGAGGTTGCCATCTGTTTAGATATTCGAAATCTGCTTAATTAACAAATCTAGCGAAATGAGAGAGGGTTTAAGAAAGCTATAATTCGGAAATATGTTTTGACGATGGTTGCCACCTGGTTAGGAATTCAAAATCCACTTAATTAACTAGCTGAATGAAATATTTGAATATGGGTGTCAAACGAAAGAGGTTTAAGTAAGCTTTATTTCTAAGATATTTTTAAAGATGTTTAAACAACTAGTTAAATTAAATTTTTTATGTGGCAATCAAAACAACAAGAAGTCTAAGAAATCTTCTCTAAGAAATTTAAGTAAGCTTAATTTCTATGATCTTTTTGAATAGGGTTGCCAGCTAATTTAGAGTTCAAAATCAATTTATACAAGTTAAATGAAATATTTTAACAGGAAATCAAATCAACGGGAAGTCTGAGAAATCTTCATTTCGAAAACATTTATGAAAAGGGCTGCCATCTTTATGGAAATTCAAGATCAAATTAATTAACAAGTTAAATGAAGTCATTTATTAAGGTTTGAGCAAGATTTATTTGTAAGAAATTTTATTTAACAAGTCTATTAAATACTCTGATATGAGTCTCAAACGAGAGAGATTTAAGAAAGGTACATTTCGGAAATACTTTTGACGATGATTGCCATCTGGTTAGAAAGTAAAAATCCACTTAATTAACAAGATAAATAAAAAAATATTTTAGTAAGAAGTTGCTTTTTTATTGAAACACTGAGACATAATTTTAATCTTAGAATTCCCAGGAAAGGTAAATATAGAGACTGGCTATACGGACCGAGTTTTTTAGCCTATATTACCAAACCAGTCTAGGGATAGTCGAGCGCCTGAACAAAGAAGTCCTCTAACTCAGTTATGAAATGTTCATCGCTGTAGACTTGCAGACCCGTTCATCAGATACCACTTAATTAACAGAATTCTAGAAAACTTTTGTCGCCTTGGACACACAAATAAAGGCGTCACAACACAAAATCAGCAGCAAACATCAACTCCCGCCAATCAATTGCAGCATTAACGTTGCATGTATCCTCTACCAACATCATTATCACATCCGCGCGCCGAATACAAAGCCAACCAACAACCAATTGGTGGTCGGTCGACCTCCCACCCGTACGGCCGTGGCCGATGCAAACATCAAGGTAAAGCGAAATAGTGGCGCACCATAAATTGCAAAATGCGTCGCTCAACCCACACGCCGCCACACACACAACAACAACAGCAATGACTATGCTATTTATGTATGTGCACATGCAAGCAATCAACTACCTATGCACTTGTGTATAGTATGTATGTGCAAATGTTTGCCACATGCAACACATTCCACGAACGGCGGTTCTTCGCACATTGGCATCAATGCAAAGATCTGCTGTTGCAATTGCATTGAAAACGACGAGCAAACATCGAGTCGCATAGTAATTGCCTCACACGTTGGCGTTGATTGGCGCTGACGCCGGCTGTGATGTTGCACAAATGCACTGCAGCACAAATCTACACATACACACTCTCACATTCACTTTTGCCCCACTGCACTGCGAATTGCACGGAAAAGGTGTTGCAAAAGATGCCAGCAACATCACCGCATTCATGTCTCCGTGTGTTGACGGATGTTCTTGGCTAAGCGATTGCTTTTGTTGCTCTTTGCGTTGCTACTGCCACCGGCCTAACGTTGTTGCCACTTAAAAGTGCATTTCTCACACCAACCATCCAAAGTTGCTAAGTGGCATTTGGTGACTGCTGCTGTTGGCTGTTGGTTGTGGTTGTTGGCTATGAGTGCGCTTGTTTGCTGGCTGTGCAACACTTGATTACCCGCCACTTGCAACATTCGACGCGCGTGTGATTAAATCCATCGTCTACTGCTGCTAGAAAATGCATACTACATACATACATAGTATTTAATCTCGTAGTTAATGGCAGTGGGTAGACTGCATTCACCGAACAGGTATGCGACTCAGCCGCTTCCGTTGCCATCTTCAATTAATCTTCTTGGCAGCTCACTTTGCAAATGGTTAGATTAGGTTTTCGCGAAGGATGTGAAGTTGCTAGACTATATAATTTTTGAAATTTCTTTGCTACTAAAGTTTTTTCCCGGACAAAAAAGCACACGCCTTTGGAGGATGTAGAAAAATCAGTAGTGGTAAGAGGATTTAAAGTGTCTTGATTAATCTAAGTACATCAACCATCGGTATGTGGTCCATTCCTTTTCTACCTTCCAGCTCTGTAAATCTTCAAACGGGCTTGGTTGTAGAAAGAAGCATCCGTCTCACACCTATGGAAGTCCGGAATTCAGAAAACTAAATATTCACTTGATAACCGACCGATAACTCGGTTTTACATATATTGGGGCACTTCGCTATCGTCTTCAAATTTCGCTTCCTCGGATGTGTTTTTCGAGTCGAGGAAAGTGTTAGAAGTCACTGGGAGCTATATCCGGCGAATAGCGTGGGTGTTCGAGCAGTTCGTGTCCAACCGTAACCACGACTTTATGAGCCGGAGCTTTGTCTTCGTTGGGCGCGTTTTCGATACCCAACGTGCAGAGACCTTTCTTATGTGCGAATTGTCCACAAGGGTTCATTGAACGCTGCCATACGAGATCCCTCTTATTTTAGCTATATGCCTGCACAACATCTCCGATTTTTGGGACTCCTTGGTCCAGTGTGAAATCGTGGAATATTTAAGAGCAGAATGCCTCCACCAAATCGATGTGTATGTCTTTGGCAGACTTTTTTGAAGCAGAGATATCCGATCACTGCCCTAATTTCACTTTTCTCTGTTCTTATGTCAACCCGTCGACTGTTCATTGCAAAATATGCTGAAAAATTTGTAAAGTGAACGATGAGAATGCTGCATTCAAATGCCCAACACACGAGTGTTTTGCTCGATTCCGTTGCAGAAATTTTGATGTCAAAGATACACCTCACTCTGGTTGACCAGCCAATGGAAAATACGATGAAATAATATGAATGGTTCAGCAATACCACTATGCAAGCTGTCAGAAGATAGCGGAAGCACTAAAAATCAACCACATTACCATTTGCTATTATCCACATGAATTAACGAAAATTATTTCAATTTACCATCAGTACAACGCTGCTGAAACGCAGCCATTGCTGAAGAAAATCATTACGATGACCCTCCACAAGCCAGGCTTTAGGATTGACGGCAAACAAGATTATGTTGAGTGTTTGGCTGGATGGGAAGAGCATTCCCCATTATGAACTGTTATAATGTAGCGAAATGATCAATTGCGTTATCTACCGTTCACCACTCCACCGTTTGAACAGAAAAAGTAATTGTGTTCCATCGGGACAATGTGTGCACCTTGGTTGGGATGCTTTATTGCATCCAACGCATAGCCTGTACCTTGCACTGTCCGACTTTGGTCGCTGCAAAATTCTCTTGATGGTAAAAAATTGGCCGATAGAAGTGTCGCTAAAAATCACTTGGCCAAGTTTTTCGCCGATAAACCACGGAAGTTTTACACCCACGGAATTATGAAGCTACTCGAAAGATGGCAGAAGCTCAGAAATAATAACGGCCATTGTGTACTGGATGTACCCAAAAACCCGTGGACACTTTATGTGACCCAGTGTATTTAGCGACCTGACAGAATCTCTCTTAAAACTACGTTGGTTGCCAACCTACTCTTAACCTTTGCAAACGTTGTATGTCATCAAAACTTATCTACTAATGTGAGTTCGGACTAAATTTTGTATCAAAAAGAAACTCTTTAACCAGAGGTACCCGACTTACCATGCCTACTATCGCACATCTACTTCTTGACAATAGAGTTGTATACGATATTGACAAACTTCTCCGAGAATAACAGTCGAGGAGAAAGTAATATTTCCTTCGCTTCACCTTTCAGATAGCTGCTACGGAAGAAAAAGAATCGTGATTACTTTTACGGCTGACAGCGTATACCTTTGACCATGATGGTCTATGTCTGGCGCGAATGATCTAGAAACTTCCATTTCAAGGTTTTTGTCCAGCGTTTTGCCGAGCTCTATAGTAAGAACCTGCCCAGCATCAGAACCAAGTTATCAAATAAATTTTCTCGATTTCTTCATCGCCGCGGCAGCTGTGACTGGCGTGCGCTTTCACAGGGCAGTAGCCTGCCGTAATTCCTATCACCGCACGATTCCAGCAGAATACGCTCTCCATGTTAAGAGTTTCCGGTCAATAAGCACGTGCCTGAGAACGTCAAGGAATAACTTTATGGCCTGAAACCAAAATTACCTTCGCTGTACCTTGGAAAAAGTACGAGATCACCATTCACTACTTAAGGGGATGTGGGTGAAGAAGAATTAATTTGGTCCCTCTATGGAGATGTAGTCGGTCCCTGTGAATGTAAGCTTGTTTATTACGTGTTGACAGTATATCTACTCTACCGCTCCTCATGAAATTTCGAACAGTGGTCCCACTTATTTAGCACAGCTTAAAATATAGGATAGCTTTTACTTGTATATAAAATCAATTCCATACTCATTCGTATTACAATGTGGGTATTAGACGATAAAGGCAAAGGGTTGTAGTTTGACATAATTTTGAAAAGGGTTGCCACCTGTTTGAAAATTTAAATTTAAATTAATTATTCGCTATATGAAAAATTAAAATATGGGCTTCGAACGAAAGATTGTTAGGAAGCCTTTAGTTTGAGCATTTAGAATATTATTGAAGTGTTTTACATAGGTTGCCACCTAATAAAAAGTTAAATTCAATCAATTTAAAGTAATTAAAATATGGATATCAGTCGAAATGGTTTGGAAAAGCCTTTGTTTCTAATCTACATAAATGTAGTAGGGTTGCCACCTATTTAAAAATTCCAATTTTACTTGAATTAAGGGGAGGAGGTAATCCGAATATGAAGCACAATTTGACTGTCAGAGGAAAGAGCTTTAATAAGGTCGTAGTTTGAAAATATTTTGAAGAGGGTTGCCACTTGAAAATTCGAATTTAATAAAATTAGACACAGTTTAAAGTGTCAAACGCTAGAGTGTAGCAGGGTTGCCAACCTGTTTGGAAAATCGAATTTCACTTGATTTCAAATAGGTCTGACCCAACACTTCTCCTGTAAAATTCTGTAGAAATGTGAAACAGCAAAATTACTCTCTGAAGTGAGTAACAACAAAAAGTACGGGAACAAAAAAAAAGACATTTGCCTGTTAAATTCGTCAACCAGTGATCGCTTGACACTTTTCATGATTTTACCAGAAGTTCGGGTAAAATCTTGCAGCTTCATTCTCTACACAACTCTCCAAAAATCGCTCTCATTTACAGATTTTTGGAGTACGGGATCATTTTTCCTGTAACTTGCCGCAAGTTCGTGTAAAAACCTGTAAGTTCATGGAGTACTGGATCAGAGCTACTATTGGGAAGGTTGCCAGCTTTTAAAACCCTTTTTTAAAAACTAAATTGGGCTTGAATTCAGAGAATAAATTACTTGAAAATGCATCACAACAAAGTTTTAGTTTGAAAATATTTTTAAGGACTTGGCAGCTTTTCTAACTGCTTAACCCTCGTAGTCTCAACCAGAGATTTTCAACAGTTGCCGACTCCAAACAGCATCCTTGGAACTTTTGTTTCGATTTTTTGTCGTCGTTAACCACAGTGCAACGTCGTCGTACAAGAGTAGGCAATGTGGTGCGATGCAGTCACACTAATTGTGTGACTGTTGTTACGTGTTGGAACACCTACAGGACCATATCCAGCTGCTCTTCTTCTTCTAACACGGCTACCACCAATTTTCAAAAAAAAAAATATAAAAATCCATACCTGCGCCCATTTGCATGCCACTTGCATCTCCAGCAGTGCTTAGTAAAGTTTACCTCAGCTGTGTTGCAAGATACGTAAATATTTACGCATCAACATGCATGTGCATGTGCGTGTTGCTTTATTCTGTTTTGTTTTTGTACTAAGAATGCGCTTTGCTACAGTATCCCACCGCTTCTGCGTGCGTGCCACAGTTCATTTATGCATTGCGTAAGTTGCAAATGTAGACGAAACGATAACTTGCCACATGTTATATGCAAACATGCCACAATTGACACAGTTGGTGGTGGCGACAACAATGCTGAATAAGAATAGACTAATGCACGTACGAACGAACGGTAGCTTAATAAACGTATGTAGATATGTAGTACGCACGTATGTACGTATGCAGCAACAACTCAGCTGTAGCAACGTCAAAAATGTTTGCCTAACGCCACCTTGTCTTTCAAATATTGGCATTTACACATTCGTCCATCCGTTTATGCATTAACGCATTCAGCAGCTTAATGTTCTTTGACGAAATGGCTGCTGCTTGCTCTTGCATATATACGGATGACGTTTGCAAGTGCATGCCTAGGTGGGCTAGACCGCTGACAAGCATCAGGATTTCGCCCGCCTCATTTGGTTTCATCACATCATCATCTCTCCTGTGTATCCTTTTCGTACTCATAGAACTACTGACGTAGTTACACAGATGTGCGCGCATACTCAGCAGGCCTCCGCAACCTACTCACCGGTGGGTTGTGGTATTAGCTTGGATTTTACACGTGAGTGCATGCCGTTCGTGCATTTGCGTTATGTTGATGTTGTTGAAAGCACCACTCCTCACCACCAACTATTTAATACGCTCTTACATCAATTTCAAATTGCGTTGATCGGCAAGGATGCTTAGTTACGTGAACGTGTTGTATGAATGACAATTAGTTGGAAAAGCTGTCTAGCATAATGTGAATTCGTACCTAATTGCGCATCTATATATGCATGTATGTATGTATGTGTGTGTGAATGTATGTGCTTCTGGTGTAAGAATTCTGTACCCTAATACCTTGGAGTGCAATAGGGTTAAGCCGTTCTTCTGGGTATGCAGTTACAGTTGCAAAGCTATACTCAATACCGACTCGTTGCGTCCCCGTTCGCGCACTCTGCGCAACGTGAGCAACCCATGTGCGAGATGCGATAACCAACCCGAGTGTAGCCTTGGGTTAAAGCAGAAAGAATGGGGCTTCGGTGGGGCTACTCCCGGGTATGCACTTGGAATGTCCGGAACCTTTATAGGGAAGGTGCCTTTATACAACTGCACGATATCCTCGAAAACTATAAAGCAGACGTCACTGCAATCCGGGAAATTCGACGGGCGGGACACGGCTGCATGAAATATGCAGCGTGTGATATCTACCATAGCTGCCATGATACGGCGCACGAATTTGCTGTGGGATTTGTGGTTGAGCGGAGACTAAGACACCTCGTCTCCAGGTTTACTCCCATAAGTGCACGAATCGCCACGATCCACATCAACGCCAAATTTACCAACGTGAGCCTCATTTATGCGCACGCCTCGACGGAGGAGAAGAACGATGAAACCAAAGAGCAGTTCTACAAGCGCTTAGAGGAAGCATATGAGCGCTGCCCCCGCCACGATGTTAAAATCGCGCTGGGCCACTTTAACGCCAGGGTGGGCAAGGAAGGCATTTTTTGTCCAACAGTTGAAAAACTCGGCCTTCATGACAACACCTTGCTTGAACAAGAAACTTCAACGACCGGATATAAATGTGCAAGGGGAATCAACCGACAGCGCAGGAACAACAGAGAAATACGCAGCATTCAAAGCCACCGTTCAGCCGATAGCTTCGCGAGCGACAGTGGCACGATACCATTTAAAAGAAACAAACGAGAGGCAGAAATACGTGAATGCGAAGAGGTTCCTGTAGAAATGAGGATGGAAATTTGGTAATAGATGTCCAGAGTACACTTGAGATATGGCGGGAACACTTCTCAACGCTTCTGAAAGGCAGCACAGGTGGCGCGTTTGAAGAAGAATAACCCGAACCAATGTATGCGGACGAAGCTCACGCTCCTCTACTTGACCAAGGCGAGATGGGAACAGCAATATGGCGGGTTAAAAACAACAAGGCACCCGAAGCCGGGGCTGAGCTGTTCAAAGCCACTTTTCGAGAGAACTATTCTACGCAATATCTATGGGCCATCGTGGTGGATGGGTATAGGAAAAGATGGAACAACGAACTGGACGAGCTTCTTAACGAAATGGACATAGCTACGCGCATAAAAATACAAAGATTGCGCTGGCTTAGACATGTTGTATGCATGTTCCGATGAAAATATCCTTCGACTCCGCACCCATGGCTGGACCATGAAATCAAGGGCGCCCACGAACACAATGGAAGGACCAAACCCTCAGAAAAGGGCTAAAGAACGCACAATTTCAGAATTTGTTAAAAAAAACTGCCCTATCTAAACTGAAAATATGCTAATATAGCGCGTTTTTGAGACGGTAGCTGAGATAGGGTGTTTTGAACCGAATTCTGAAATAGGCCCATCTTCAACCACATTCTGAAATAAGACGTTCTTGGAAAATTTTCTGACATAAGGCATTTTCGAATCGGCTGCGGAGA
>NW_016159814.1:76018-76321 GCF_001687245.7 Rhagoletis zephyria | reverse complement strand
GTTGCTTTTCCACAATAAATTTTCATTTAAAAAAATGACCTCGAGCTCAATATAAATTGTTGAATATTGTCGGGGTTGTAATTAATTTGTTTGTTCCCCCAAATATAAAATTAAAACAAGACTTGACTGTTCGATTTGAGGGTACGCGGAATAATGCCGCTAATTTTATTTTCACTACAAGATTTAAAGTTAGCTGCTTTCGCCGGTACAACAGGGTTGCATCAATATCGTAAATTTATATTTGTAATCTATTACCTTAGGCGAATTCATATAAGGTGATTTGTAGGGTTGCAACATGTATGC
>NW_016159814.1:69282-75968 GCF_001687245.7 Rhagoletis zephyria | reverse complement strand
TAGCTGCTTTCGCCGATACAACAGGGTTGCATCAATATCGTAAATTTATATTTGTAATCTATTACCTTAGGCGAATTCATATAAGGTGATTTGTAGGGTTGCAACATGTATGCTTGATCGCATTACATCACCCTCCTTGGGAAAAGAAGAATTTGGCAGGGTGATCAATTTTGCCAATTCTTCTTGCCCCAAAATTTATATTTAGAATTAAATTGTTTTGAAGGAACGAATTTGGATTTGATTGAGGAATATTCCTCCCCCTTATATTCGTTCGTTCATAGCAATTTAAGTTATGGTAAATATTTAAATAAAAGCTTTTGTATTTACTTAATTATTATGACTTATTTTTATTAATATTTGTAAAAGTGGCAAAGTATAGTATTGTAAAATAAAGATAAGTATGCTATTGATAAGTAACTATGACTTATGAGTTTATTTAATATACATAAATATGTTTTTAATTGGATATGAAAAAATGGAAATTCAAGTTTCTGTTATCTATATATATATACATAGTATTTGTTGAAAGATTTTTGAAATTTGATTTTAAAAATGCATGAAAAAATGCTTTTTGGTTTAACAATCCAATTCATATTTTTGTGAAAAATTCTTAATATACAGTTTCTTGTGTACAGTTTTTTCTTTTTTTCTTATGTTGTCGAAAATTGTTACGTTGACTCCGTCAATATTTGTTATGACGTATGGACCTTCATATATGTTTGTATGTTTATCGCGTGGTTCCTTTTGAACTAAGACCGTATCATTTAAATTAACTATTAACGGACGCGCGGTCTTGTTATATACCGTTTGGCTTCGAATTTTATGTTTGTTAATAAGTTCTTTTGCAAGCGCGTGTGATTTTTGCATTCTGTATTTGATTTCTTTCGAATAATTATCGATGTTATTTACATTTTGTAATTCGGTTGGTAAAATTGCTTTTCTACCGAATACTAATTCAAATGGTGAAAGTTTTATCAAATACAGAACTTGTTGTTGTGTTATGCAAAAATGTGGAGTATTTCAAATAAACGTCCCAATCGGACCAAGTTTCATTTAAATACGCGCGTAAATATTCATTAAAGACACGGTGGTTTCGTTCAACTGTACCAACGGTTTCATGGTGATGTGCTGTCGAGAAATTGTGCTGGATTTTTAAAAGTTTGGTTAATTCGGAAAAAAGTTCATTTTTAAATTCAGTGCCCAAATCGGATTTTATAGTGTTCATAATGCCGTATGTTAAAATAAAGTTTTCAAAAATTGCAGAGGCTGTTGTTATTGCGCTTTTATCCGGTGTGGCTATTGTTACTAAATATTTGCTTAAGTCGCATATAATGGTTACTGCGAACCTATTACCATTAATGGACTCAGGCAAGGGTCCTATTGTGTCTATAACTACAACGTCAAAGGGCTTGCAAGGCGTTGGGGTTAGTACTAAATTTTCTTTAGTTTTGGGTTTTACTTTATTTAATAAACATTTCTCACAGCTTTTTACGAATTTAGCAATATCGCGTGTCATATTTTTCCAATAGTATTTTGTACGTAATTTTGCATAGAGTTTTTTGTTTCCGCAATGTCCGCCTGATATCGGGTAGTTATGGTAAATTGTCATGAGTTTAAGTTTCTTGTCGTCTTCAGTTATTGTTTCCACAGGGTCCACTAATTTTTAAGTCTGTAATCGAAAATTGTTCAAAGAATGAATCATTTTTTTGCCATTCAATTTCTTTAATGTTATGATTGCCGGCTTGATGTTGAAGCCTCAAAAGTAGCTCATCTAAATTTGCTATTTTGTTAACAACCTCAAAATTGATTAACTCGAGTTTTCTATGTTTTAAATGCGCATATATATTAATACTTGAAATTTCATCATTTTTATCGTAAGTAATTTTTGTTTTTATCCGTGGAATGTTTTTTGAAAAATTGTAAGAAAATTTGTCGTAAACTTGTACTGTGGAGTTATTTGTGTGATTTTCTTCGTACTGTGGTTGCATTTCTACGTTTTGTTTTGTCATCGATCTAGTTTTTACTGCTAAAATATGTTTTGTTGTGTCTTTAAGTTCGTCAATTGTGATTCGTGATAGTGCATCCGCACCAACGTTTGTTTTGCCTTTTATATATTGTATTGTAAAATTGTATTCTGAAAGTTCCAGTCTTATTCGCGAGAGTTTTGACGAAGGGTCTTTCATATTAAAAAGGTAAACTAATGGTCGGTGATCAGATTTTACAGTAAAGTGTGTGCCATAAACGTATGGCCGAAATTGCTTGATTGCGAAATATATTGCTAGAAGTTCGAGTTCGATAATTGCCTTTTTTTGTTCTGCTTTATTGAAAGCCTTAGAAGCAAAACAAATTGGTAAGTCATTGCCGTTGTGGTTTTGGCTTAAAATTGCACCGCATCCGGTTTTAGATGCGTCGACTGTAATTATGAATTCTTTGCTAAAGTCAGGATACTGTAAAAGTTTAGGAGACATTAAAGAAGATTTAAGTTTTTCAAAAGCTTGCTCACAGGAGTTATCCCATTTAAATTCTACATTTTTCCTGCTCAAACGATTTAAGGGTGCTGCCAGAGAAGCAAAGTCAGGTATAAACCGTCTATAATAGTTTGCAAACGCTACGAATCTACGCACTGCGTCTTTATCGCATGGCTTTGTGTACTTTTTAATGGCTTCTATTTTTGTATCATCTGGCAGTAGACCTCTAGATGAGCACTTGTGTCCTAAGAAAGTTACCTCAGATCGTAGAAAATTACATTTATTTGGGTTAAGTCGCAAGTTGAACTTTCTGCAAGTTTCGAACACTTTTTCTAGATTTTTAAAATGGTGCGCTTCACTGCATCCAATAACTATTACATCGTCGACATACATAAAAGCTTGATTAGGTGAAATACCGGAAAATGCTATAGACATCATTCTTGAAAACGAGTTAGGTGCTACATTAAGACCAAAAGGCAAGACCTTCCAACGGAAAGCTCCCCGATCAGTGCTAAAAGATGTTATATCTCTAGAATTTTTATGTAACGGGATTTGGTGAAAACCAGAATACAGATCCAGAGTTGAAAAATATTTTGCTCTTCCAAGGTTATCTAAAATGTCGTCTATACGTGCTAGCGGAAATTTGTCTGCAATTAGTTTTTTATTTACTGCTCGAAAGTCTACACACATACGGTACGATTTTTGACCTGTTGGATCTTTTTTCGGTACTAAAATTAGAGGACTGTTATAATTGGAGTAGCTTTCCTCTATTAAATTGTTTTTCAATAAATTATCGACTTGTTTGTTTATTTCTTCGCGCTGTGAATATGGCAATCTGTAGTTTTTTATGTAAACTGGTGTTTTGTCTGTCAGTCTCAATTTTTGTTCGTAAAAGTTGTTCAGAGTCATAAGGTCGGATTTTAAGGCAAATACGTCGGAATATTTTGAGCAAAGATCAAGCAATTTATTTTTAGCATAATTGGGTACTTGTTTTTCTAAAATCGATTTTAGTTCTACGATGCGTTTCGGATCAGATGTGGGTTCGTTAATTTTATAAACGTTGAAGTTTGTTATGTCTTCGGTTTGAATATTGAAATTTCTTACGTATTTTACTTCGTCCGTAGTGTTTATTAGTTTTAGTATCGGGTTTTTCGTGTCAACGATACATCTCGCTGTAAAAACACCACTACAAACTTCCTGAGCGTCTACAAAAACAGGGTTTTTGGATTTACCCAACTTAAATAACCGAAAAACTTCGCATCTAGGTGGAATTACTAAGCTGTCGGTAGTAGTACCGTGCAAAATAGAAACGCTGATCCTTTCTGTCCCCAAACCAATGGTTATGCTATCGTTTGCATAGTTAATTATGCATTTGTTTATTTTTAAAAAGTCTTTTCCGAGTATGCCGTCCGAAGGAATGTTAAAGCTGTCATTTACAACGTGAAGAGTGTGCGGAATGAAAATGTCTGATACTACCAAATTTGTATTTATTGTGCCCAAGGTTTGGACCGTTTCTGATGTTACGCCCGTGATATTAATAATGTTATTGCTGTTTATTGCGGATTTGCTTGTTAGGCTTGAAAATTTTATAAGCGAAATGTCTGCTTGAGAGTCTACTAAAAAAGTGCATTGTTTGTGAGAATCACTACAATTTATTTCAATGAAATCGGAATAGTTGAGATTTAGGCAGTAAATGGATTTTTCGTCTGTAAAAGTCGTTAGTTGTTTAAGTCTAGCTCCCCCAGTGTTCGCGCCTGAGGGGCTTCGGCGTTTAAAGTCCGAACATTGGCAGAATTTCGTGTATTTGAACGCGTTTGATTGTTATTTCTACTGCTTGAAGCCTGACTGTTGTTACTATTATTGTAGTTATTTCGTCTATTACTGAAACTATTATTCCTATTCTGATTGTTGTTTCGATAGCTAGTATTGCCGCTGTGTCTATTTGAATTGCCGTTAAACCTAAAATTGTTATTGTGATATCTGTAGTTATTGCTGCCTCTATAACCTCCTCGAAAATTATTTGTCCGTATGGGACGTGACCTAAAAGCCAACACCTGCCGCTCTTTTATTATATTGTCGTGCTCCACAATCATCTTCGCTACAACATCTTTCGAGTCGCTGAAGGTTGACGATGCTAGTATTGACTTTACCATATCTGAACGGCTGTTGAGCCTACAAACATTTATTGTTTGCTCAACTGCCATCTCGTGAGCTTTCGCTTGTGTCATTCCTTCAATAATAAGCGAACGCTCCAGGGAATCTGCGAGCTCCTCTACCTGTTTCGCAAAATCTGAATAATTGTTGTTATGCACTTTCAAAGCTGCAATTTTACCAGCGACAACTTTCGAGTTATCTGGTTTTATTTTGTTTGACAGCGCTTCTTTAATTTGACTAACTGAGCTTATTTGCGTTGGTAGGGACTCGCGAGCTTTACCTTCAAGTTTGGATTTCAAAAATGCAATAAATGTTGTAGTGAGGCTTTCGTCTGATAATTCTTCAATAAGGGTAATTTTATCAATAAACGAGGCAAGTGATAGCGGGTCACCACTATAATTTTCCCTTATAATCGAGGCGCATAAACTTATAAATGATTTCTTTTGCTCAGGTGTTGCCATTTTTGCGTTGGTATTTTGAAAGAAGTTAATATTTGGTGAGCTAGTGGTTACGTAAGGGGGGTCGTCGAATCCCAAAAAATCTTCCAGAAAAGACAAGGAACGACTCTTTTTAATACTATAAACTTCAAGGGTGCCAGTTGATCGTGCGTTAGGAAATTTCTACGTCGGAATCTGCGTCCGAATACAAAACTTTTTCTGTAATTTATTCGTCGAAATCTTCTGGTACTTTTATTTTGCAACCAATTTTATAAAAACACTTAAGTAGCTTTTCTCTACACCGCGATAAACTTTCAATTAATGACTTTGGCTTAACCCTTTGTTTGAAGTGCGAATTTACTAGTATTAAAATGTTGTTATAACTTTTTATTAAAGATTCTTTATATTCCTCTAACTTGCCCTCTTTTGTTGAGATAGGACGACTTTGTAACACATATTTTGTAACTTTTGCAAAATCAGTACGCAAATCTTTAAATGCAGTATCAAAATCTGGCATTTGACAAACCCGGCATAAATGTTAACAAAAAAAATTTTGATTTATTTAAATTATGGCAAAAAGATGTTGGATTTTGTACGCAACTATAGGCACAGTAAAATTTTCACAATTGGCATTCAATCGGCATTAATCTTTGTTTTAAAAAAAAAAGTTGTAAACGTGGCAATCTGATGGCACGGCCTGGTTTATAAGAAAAACATGTATCGATGAGTTTGATTTTATACGAAATTTCAAAAAAAAGTTTCCAGCACTCACTCGGCGAAGCACAGAAAAAAAAATGTTTGTTTGATAATATCAAAATTTGAATTAAACATTTTGGAAAAGTTTTCGTTAAGCACTTTGCAAGGCACTGCTTATTAAAAATTTTAAATTGTTAAATTTTAAGAAAAGTTGCATGGAAACATTTTACACGCTAGTGTAATTCGAAAATGTAAGAAAAATCAGAGAAACTGACGAAACGAGTTGCTTACTTTTAATAGCTTTTTCACAGAAAACTAACTTCACGCACGTAAGCTCCCTTTTCGTAGACCAGGTCACATATGTTGTTGTTGCTGTTTACCGCTGCGGGTCGCGCCTTGGCATAGCGACACTTGTAGATGGCGTGGTTTTAACGCCGTTATAGCGGTTTGCACTGGTCTAGCGGTTTGCGTTGGTGGTACAGCACGGACCGCGTGGCGTAGTTGCGATGCCGTTAAGGCCTGGCGTGTATGCGATGCCGTTATGTCGTGCTTAGGACTGGTGGTACAGCACGGTCACAGTTTTATAGTTTTGTTTTTGGTTTTATTGTTCTTTTGCCACTCATGTGTTTTCTCCCACTTTTGTAGTTTAGTTTTTTTTTTAAATTTGGTACGACCGCTTTTTTTTTGGTTTTTGAATGTTTTTTTTTTTTTTTGTTTTTGTGTTTTTTTTTTCTTTTTAATTTTAGCTAATTATAACCGCCACATTTTTTTTTTTTTTTTTTACACATCTATATGCACATTTATGTATGTATTTATGTATGCACTGGAAGTTTTTAGTTAGTTTAATATAAGTTCATTTTCGTTGTTTTTTTCACATCTGTATGCACGTGTATGTATGTTTTCTTATTTTTTGTATTTTAACCTTTTTTTT
>NW_016159814.1:67905-69257 GCF_001687245.7 Rhagoletis zephyria | reverse complement strand
GTACGCGTTTGTACGAAACTTTAGTGCTCCGGAGCCGCTCCTTGGTCTACCCGAATATGTGGGTGTACTTCAGCCGCAGTATGGGACCTCCGGGTAAATTTAATAAAAATTCGACTGTTCCGTTTTAAGTGACGCGCAATAATGCCGCTAATTTTATTTTCACTACAAGACTTAAAGTTAGCTGCTTTCGCCGTTACAACAGGGTTGCATCAATATCGTAAATTCTTAGCATTTACTACCAAAATGTGAGAGGTTTGAACACAAAGCTATCAAGGTTACACTTGCAGTCCTATGATTTTGACTTCAAAGTACTGGTGTTTACTGAAACCTGGCTCAAGCCGAATGTGTTCAACTCGGAAATTTTGTGTCCTAAGTATGAAGTGTTTCGAAACGACCGTTTAAATAAAAAAGGTGGAGGCGTCTTAATCGCTGTCCAGACTGACCTTTCTTCTGAAGAAATTGAGTTCACTGACACCGATGAAGNAACATTCTAAAAATAGAATTATTAGCAAAAACCAACAATTCCAACAACCACATGTGTTGCGTGCTAAGTACGCCTTGTAAATTATCGTTTGCTTTTTTCCACTATTTTCATTTTTGTTATGCCAACACAACACAACACATGTGGTTGTTGGAATTGTTGGTTTTTGCTAATAATTCTATTTTTAGAATGTTTAACTTTTGGGTGTGCTCGTCCTTAAGTTATTTGTTTTTGTTATTTTTTTGGCCTTGTAACAATTATATTGTAATGCGATCAAGCATACATGTTGCAACCCTACAAATCACCTTACATGAATTCGCCTAAGGTAATAGATTACAAATATAAATTTACGATATTGATGCAACCCTGTTGTAACGGCGAAAGCAGCTAACTTTAAGTCTTGTAGTGAAAATAAAATTAGCGGCATTATTCCGCGTACCCTCAAATCGAACAGTCAAGTCTTGTTTTAATTTTATATTTGGGGGAACAAACAAATTAATTACAACCTCGACATGGCGACCGTGGGTCCGTCCCATTAAACGGCGGCCACCTACACATAACTAAAAGTTAAAACATGGGAAAAATTAAAATACAAAAAAAAAGCTTGAAATGAACTGAACTTAGACCAAAAATCATTACCAACAACTATACGGTGGCGGTTAACTAAATCAAAAACTTTGAAAATTATTACAAAAACACAAAAAAAAATCTAAAAAACTACAAAAATCCAAAAAAAAAGGTTAAAATACAAAAAATAAGAAAACATACATACACGTGCATACAGATGTGAAAAAAACAACGAAAATGAACTTATATTAAACTAACTAAAAACTTCCAGTGCATACATAAATACATACATAAATGTGCATAT
>NW_016159814.1:61607-67880 GCF_001687245.7 Rhagoletis zephyria | reverse complement strand
GTGCATAGGCAACTGGCTGAGTCAGTGGGATCGTCGGTTCGAATCCTACTGAAAGAAGTCTGATGAGGAAATGTGGTGATTTTCGAAATAGCTATCACTTCTACAATTTTTTCAAATTATTGTTGCTTTTCCACAAAAAATTTTAATTTAAAAAAATGGCCTCGAGCTCAATATAAATTATTGAATATAATTGTTATAAGGCCAAAAAAATAACAAAAACAAAACTAAAAAATATTAATAGAAACTGTCAACGATCTCAGTTAAAAATTCAAACTACCATTTTAATTTAAGAATTAGTAGTTTTATTAAAGATTGATTCTTTGATACTTAAAATTTTTTTTCATGACACTTTTGATCCATTTTAGGGAATTTTGGTGATACATTTCTTCTGAACACCGCGGCAACACATTTTGTACCTTTTTGTATACATACTTTAGTTTGTGGTACATACATATGTATGAACTCATTTGTTTCAAGTAGTTTTTATATTCGTAGCATGGTTTAAGGCATAGGTTTAGTAGTCTTTTGATAAAAAAGCAAGGCAAAAATTAAAAAAAAATTCTGAAGTCACTTGAACTGGGACCGTTGATAACTGATGAACACACATGAATATATGTATATTAGACTGCATCACCAAAAAAAGTTGCGGTTTTTCCGCCGGGATTACCAAATTTATTATATTTTAAGACGTCCAACATAATATTTCGGAAAAATATTAAGATTTAAGCGAGCTGGATTAATTTGAAAATACCTCTAAAAATGTAGTTTTTTATGAATAAAAATAGTTACTTAAAGAACTTTTTGAAAAACGTCCCCTCAGATGACAAAACAGATTAGGCTTAAAAATCTGCATACAAATATTTAAAAATCTTTTCAACGGAATCGTAATAATGAGATTTTTGATGCTGTTTTTTTTACTTTTTTCAAATATTGATTTACGAAAAACTTAAATAACTGGGCCAAAACTACTCTGATTTAGACTTATGGGATCTCGGTAGAAAGGTATTTTCCAACTCTTTTTATTTCTGTGCAAAAAAAGTCATTCGTGTCCCAATGTTTTTTTTTTCAAATACCAACACATCGTACTTCAACTTTGAATGATGTTCGTTCATCCTACCGTTCTCTTTCATCCTTTGAATGAGCTTATTAGCAAGAAATAAAAAGGGTGAGAAAATACCTTTCCAATGATACCCCCCAAGTCTAAATCGGAAGAGTTTAGGTTCAGTTATTCAAGTTTTCCTTATACCAATCTTTGAACAAAATTAAAAAACAGCATCAAAAATCTCATTACGANTTCGTTCATCCTACCGTTCTCTTTCATCCTTTGAATGAGCTTATTAGCAAGAAATAAAAAGGGTGAGAAAATACCTTTCCAATGATACCCCCNTGAACTCATTTGTTTCAAGTAGTTTTTATATTCGTAGCATGGTTTAAGGCATAGGTTTAGTAGTCTTTTGATAAAAAAGCAAGGCAAAAATTAAAAAAAAATTCTGAAGTCACTTGAACTGGGACCGTTGATAACTGATGAACACACATGAATATATGTATATTAGACTGCATCACCAAAAAAAGTTGCGGTTTTTCCGCCGGGATTACCAAATTTATTATATTTTAAGACGTCCAACATAATATTTCGGAAAAATATTAAGATTTAAGCGAGCTGGATTAATTTGAAAATACCTCTAAAAATGTAGTTTTTTATGAATAAAAATAGTTACTTAAAGAACTTTTTGAAAAAAGTCCCCTCAGATGACAAAACAGATTAGGCTTAAAAATCTGCATACAAATATTTAAAAATCTTTTCAACGGAATCGTAATAATGAGATTTTTGATGCTGTTTTTTTTACTTTTTTCAAATATTGATTTACGAAAAACTTAAATAACTGGGCCAAAACTACTCTGATTTAGACTTATGGGATCTCGGTAGAAAGGTATTTTCCAACTCTTTTTATTTCTGTGCAAAAAAAGTCATTCGTGTCCCAATGTTTTTTTTTCAAATACCAACACATCGTACTTCAACTTTGAATGATGTTCGTTCATCCTACCGTTCTCTTTCATCCTTTGAATGAGCTTATTAGCAAGAAATAAAAAGGGTGAGAAAATACCTTTCCAATGATACCCCCCAAGTCTAAATCGGAAGAGTTTAGGTTCAGTTATTCAAGTTTTCCTTATACCAATCTTTGAACAAAATTAAAAAACAGCATCAAAAATCTCATTACGATTCGAGCTCAATAAAAATTGTTGAATATAATTGTTATAAGGCCATAAAATAACAAAAACAAAAAAAAAAGTAAAATTTTTTTTATATTTTTTTTATATTTTTATTTAAATTTTTTAAGTTTAAACCGTTTTGTCATTTAAGGGAATTTTTTCAAAAAAACTCCATTTTTGGAGGTATTTTCAAATCGGTCCAGCTCACTTAAATCTTAATATTTTTCGGGAAATATTTTGGTGGACGTCTTAAAGTATAATAGATTTTATAATTCCAACGGAAAAACAGTACCGGTTTTTTTGTATGGGGAGTGATGCAGTCTAATGTATATACGCATATGTATGGATGATATAATAGCTCCGATCGAATACTTTTTGTGTAAAATCTCGTGAAAATGTCAAACAGCAAAATCACTTTCTGAAGTGACAGTAAAAAGTGAGTAACAGCAAAAAGTACGTGTACAAAAAGCATCGGGAAAAATCTTGCAACTTCATTCTCTTCACAGCTCTCACGGGATCGTTTTTCCTGTAACTTCCTGCAAGTTCGTGTAAAAACCTGTAAGTTCATTTAATACTGGATCAGAGCTAATACAAGATTGCACAAAGAGAAGAAGAGAGTAAGAGGAAATGCCGCACAAATGAATTTAGCTTCCCATTTTGCAAACAAAAGATGGTATGTTATATGTATTAATGACTTTAACGTAAACCTAGTGACAGATGAAGCAGAACCACAGATCATATTCCTAAAAGAAATACTAAATTTAGGAATACGGTGAAAGCTCTCATAGACGGACGCTCTAATAAGCGGACATTTCCTATAAGCAGTTATTGGTTTTCTTCCATACAAAATGCTCTCCTATATACGGACTTTCTGATAAACGGACGCAGACACTCAAATATGTCTAGTTATGAAAAAAAATCTCCCATAAGCGGACGCGAAGCTCTAATAAGTGGTCAATTTTGTCTTTTTTCACTGATTTTGACTCTTGCGCATGTACATATGTAAATTTACACAAGGGCATACGTCATATTCAAAGATGTTTTCATTTCTAGAAAAAAAAATTGACTTTTTATTGCCCTATCCTTGCTGCTTGAGCGCAGCGGGCAATGAGAATTGTCGGTATAAGAGAAAACGCCATAATCATATCAATTTATATACCATTCGTTCTGTTTTTATCTAGTGAAGGATAAACTTTATTTTAATTTAGGAACCCGCAATCGCTGTCCGCCTATGGGAGCTTTCACTATATAGGGTGTCCCAGAAGTAACGTGCCAAACTTTAGGGCAAGGTAGGTGGGGGGGTGAGCTCACTGATAAACAAAAAATTTTCAGGTAAAAGTGTCACCGTTTTTGAAATATTTACATTTTTTCGAATTTAAAAAAAATCGTGCCTTTTCATGTGTTTTCTTTAACTGCAACTACAAACCGGGCAATACTTAGTAAATTTTTTATGTAAAATACTTCCAGATAGTTGCCTCTCCATACTCAAATGCAATGTAGTTAAAATATATTAAGGAACCATCATAAAATTAGGACTATTTCTGGATTTTTAACTTTTTGATATTTTCTTCCCCAACTTTGACTATCTCGGGTGAAAAAAAAATGTACTGAGCTATAACTTTACATTACATAAAAAAATTGCTCATTTAATAAAGATTTCAGAAAGGTGCCACACTTACTGTTTTGAATAGAAAAAAAAAGTTATAGCCGCTTTTGTGGGTAAAGGACTGAGACACGCTAGAATGTATTTAATAGATTTAAATTGAATTTGCTCTTGTTACCGTCAAATGACATGCTAAATAGTACAAAGGTACATTATTACCTGCTCCTGACATTATTTTGTGTTACTTACCGGAATTCGGACTAGAGTCTATAACAAGGGCTATATCTATCAATATTTTTTGTGAAGCATGGATTCACGTGAAATAAAATATACATGAGTCGTTTGAAGAGAAATTTATTCATTTATTGATAAAATATGCTCAAATTGGCGACCTTCTACTCTAATACAAGCTCGGCACCTTTTAAGAAAAGACGCTTTTAGAGATCTTAAACTCAATTGGGCTATCTCAGCAGCAGCTCCATTTATTTGTTCCCGCAAATGCTCTTCGTTTTGAATTGTTTTTGAATAAATTTTGTCCTTAAGACAGCCCCAGTAGAAAAAATCTAATGGATTCAGGTCTGGCGATCTAGCGGGCCACGTGATTGGCCCGTATCGTCCAATCCATCGGCGAGGATAAGTTTCGTCTAAATGAGCTCTTACTTCACGCCCGTAGTGAGCAGGGCCCCCGTCATTTTGCAGCCATAGTCTTCGCCGCAGGTTTAAGGGTACATCTTCCAAAAGAGTTGGAAGCCGTTCCTGAAGGAACTCTAAATAACTGTGAGAGTTGAGCGTTGGCGGCAGTTCCACAGGTCCCAATATCTGACAATTAAAAATACCGCACCATAAATTTATTTTGTACCGGTACTGCGAACGATCTTCTCTCATTTCGTGAGGATTGTCTATCTGCCAACTGTGAAGGTTATGTAAATTAAAATAACTATCACGTTTGCATGATGATTCATCGCTCCAAATTATTTTATTAAAAAAGTTGGGGTCTGATTCATGCATTCGCAACATTTCACGGCAAAATCTAACCCTCGACAGGTAATCTCTTTCTTGTAGAGCCTGAACACGTTGAATGTGGTAGGGATGAAATCGATGGTCTTTTAAAGCTTTGTGAACTGTAGTTTTTGGTATTCCCGTCCGTCTTTCCATCATTCTCACTGAAGTCGATGGAGCTAGTTCCACTTCCTCTAACACAGCTTCAACATCTACCGTTGCAGGACGTCCTGTTTCGCCGCCACGCCTTCCAGGTATGCGACCTTAAAAAAGTGAAAAATGATAGTTAACAAGCAAGCAAACAAGAAAGGTGTAAAAATCACTTACCTTCATATATTTCTCTATGGGTCCGGGCGAATACTTCACGACCCGGATGCCGACGATTGGGGTATCGCTCTGCATCGAGTCTTTGAGCAGCTCTGGCATTACAGCAAGCTTCACCGTAAATTAGGTGAATATCCGCATATTCATGCGACGTATACTGCGTGTTCTCTGTCATAGTATTAATAACACAATGTTCGAAGGGTCCAATTTCACAAAATCCACTTTCACTAATTCCGGTAAGTAACATAAAATAATGTCAGGAGCAGGTAATAATGTACCTTTGTACTATTTAGCATGTCATTTGACGGTAACAAGAGCAAATTCAATTTAAATCTATTAAATACATTCTAGCGTGTCTCAGTCCTTTACCCACAAAAGCGGCTATAACTTTTTTTTTTTATTCAAAACAGTAAGTGTGGCACCTTTCTGAAATCTTTATTAAATGAGCAATTTTTTTATGTAATGTAAAGTTATAGCTCAGTACATTTTTTTTTCACCCGAGATAGTCAAAGTTGGGGAAGAAAATATCAAAAAGTTAAAAATCCAGAAATAGTCCTAATTTTATGATGGTTCCTTAATATATTTTAACTACATTGCATTTGAGTATGGAGAGGCAACTATCTGGAAGTATTTTACATAAAAAATTTACTAAGTATTGCCCGGTTTGTAGTTGCAGTTAAAGAAAACACATGAAAAGGCACGATTTTTTTTAAATTCGAAAAAATGTAAATATTTCAAAAACGGTGACACTTTTACCTGAAAATTTTTTGTTTATCAGTGAGCTCACCCCCCCACCTACCTTGCCCTAAAGTTTGGCACGTTACTTCTGGGACACCCTGTATAACGAAACTCATAAAAATTATAATTTCATACTTTATGCAAAACTTAAAAAAATTCTTAAAAATTTTCCCAAAAAATTTTACCCTTTCCCAAAAAGAAAATAACAATCGCTCAATGCGACTTAGAAATCTAGGAGAAAATGGTTTCCAGTCGAAAGATGCTTGTCTATATATCGTCGTTTGAAGTACAAAACCGGGTATCGTCATTCTGCAAAACCGCGTAACTGACATTGGCTGCAACAAATTGTATTTGCATATACAGGGTGTCCCAGAAGTAACGTGCCAAACTTTAGGGCA
>NW_016159814.1:61348-61480 GCF_001687245.7 Rhagoletis zephyria | reverse complement strand
TTTTGTATGTAAAATACTTCCAGATAGTTGCCTCTCCATACTCAAATGCTATGTAGTTAAAATAAATTAAGGAACCATCATAAAATTAGGACTATTTCTGGATTTTTAACTTTTTGATATTTTCTTCCCCAA